>NW_027616680.1:60000-214724 GCF_964187855.1 Myxine glutinosa | reverse complement strand
CTCCCCCGTCCGGCAATGCCGGGTACTTCTGCTAGTTATTTATAAAGAAAGAAATATAAATATTATGGATTTTTAAAATGCCTCATAACCAAAGCTAATTATTTATAAATAAAGAAATATAAATATTATGGATTTTAAAAGTGCCTCCTAACCAAAGCTAATTATTTATAAATAAAGAAATATAAATATTATGGATTTAAAAAATGCCTCCTAAACAAAGCTAATTATTTATAAATAAAGAAATATAAATATTATGGATTTAAAAAATGCCTCCTAACCAAAGCTAATTATTTATAAATAAAGAAATATAAATATTATGGATTTAAAAATGCCTCCTAAACAAAGCTAATTATTTATAAATAAAGAAATATAAATATTATGGATTTAAAAAATGCCTCCTAACCAAAGCTAATTATTTATAAATAAAGAAATATAAATATTATGGATTTAAAAAATGCCTCCTAACCAAAGCTAATTATTTATAAATAAAGAAATATAAATATTATGGATTGTAAAAATGCCTCATAACCAAAGCTAATTATTTATAAATAAAGCAATATAAATATTATGGATTTTAAAAATGCCCCCTAACCAAAGCTAATTATTTATAAATAAAGAAATATAAATATTATGGATTTTAAAAGTGCCTCCTAACCAAAGCTAATTATTTATAAATAAAGAAATATAAATATTATGGATTTTAAAAGTGCCTCCTAACCAAAGCTAATTATTTATAAATAAAGAAATATAAATATTATGGATTTAAAAAATGCCCCCTAACCAAAGCTAATTATTTATAAATAAAGAAATATAAATATTATGGATTTTAAAAGTGCCTCCTAACCAAAGCTAATTATTTATAAATAAAGCAATATAAATATTATGGATTTTAAAAATGCCCCCTAACCAAAGCTAATTATTTATAAATAAAGAAATATAAATATTATGGATTTTAAAAGTGCCTCCTAACCAAAGCTAATTATTTATAAATAAAGAAATATAAATATTATGGATTTAAAAAATGCCTCCTAACCAAAGCTAATTATTTATAAATAAAGAAATATGGATATTATGGATTTTAAAAATGCCTGCTAACCAAAGCTAATTATTTCTAAATAAAGAAATATAAATATTATGGATTTTTAAAATGCATCCTAACCAAAGCTAATTATTTATAAATAAAGCAATATAAATATTATGGATTTTAAAAATGCCTCCTAACCAAAGCTAATTATTTATAAATAAAGAAATATAAATATTATGGATTTTAAAAATGCCTCCTAACCAAAGCTAATTATTGATAAATAAAGAAATATGAATATTATGGATTTTAAAAATGCCTCCTAACCAAAGCCAATTATTTATAAATAAAGAAATATGAATATTATGGATTTTTAAAATGCCTCCTCACCAAAGCCAATTATTTATAAATAAAGAAATATAAATATTATGGATTTTAAAAATGCCTCCTCACCAAAGCTAATTATTTATAAATAAAGAAATATGAATATTATGGATTTTAAAAATGCCTCCTAACCAAAGCTAATTATTTATAAATAAAGAAATATGAATATTATGGATTTTAAAAATGCCTCCTCACCAAAGCCAATTATTTATAAATAAATAAATATGAATATTATGGATTTTTAAAATGCCTCCTCACCAAAGCCAATTATTTATAAATAAAGAAATATGAATATTATGGATTTTAAAAATGCCTCCTAACCAAAGCCAATTATTTATAAATAAAGAAATATGAATATTATGGATTTTAAAAATGCCTCCTAACCAAAGCTAATTATTTATAAATAAAGAAATATGAATATTATGGATTTTAAAAATGCATCCTAACCAAAGCCAATTATTTATAAATAAAGAAATATGAATATTATGGATTTTAAAAATGCATCCTAACCAAAGCCAATTATTTATAAATAAAGAAATATAAATATTATGGATTTTAAAAATGCCTCCTAACCAAAGCTAATTATTTATAAATAAAGAAATATGAATATTATGGATTTTAAAAATGCCTCCTAACCAAAGCTAATTATTTATAAATAAAGAAATATGAATATTATGGATTTTAAAAATGCCTCCTAACCAAAGCCAATTATTTATAAATAAAGAAATATGAATATTATGGATTTTTAAAATGCCTCCTCACCAAAGCCAATTATTTATAAATAAAGAAATATAAATATTATGGATTTTAAAAATGCCTCCTAACCAAAGCCAATTATTTATAAATAAAGAAATATGAATATTATGGATTTTAAAAATGCCTCCTAACCAAAGCTAATTATTTATAAATAAAGAAATATGAATATTATGGATTTTAAAAATGCATCCTAACCAAAGCCAATTATTTATAAATAAAGAAATATAAATATTATGGATTTTAAAAATGCATCCTAACCAAAGCCAATTATTTATAAATAAAGAAATATGAATATTATGGATTTTAAAAATGCATCCTAACCAAAGCCAATTATTTATAAATAAAGAAATATAAATATTATGGATTTTAAAAATGCATCCTAACCAAAGCCAATTATTTATAAATAAAGAAATATAAATATTATGGATTTTTAAAAATGCATCCTGACCAAAGCCAATTATTTATAAATAAAGAAATATAAATATTATGGATTTTAAAAATGCATCCTAACCAAAGCCAATTTATTTATAAATAAAGAAATATAAATATTATGGATTTTAAAAATGCATCCTAACCAAAGCTAATTATTTATAAATAAAGAAATATAAATATTATGGATTTTAAAAATGCCTCCTAACCAAAGCTAATTATTTATAAATAAAGAAATATGAATATTATGGATTTTAAAAATGCCTCCTAACCAAAGCTAATTATTTATAAATAAAGAAATATGAATATTATGGAATTTAAAAATGCCTCCTAACCAAAGCCAATTATTTATAAATAAAGAAATATGAATATTATGGATTTTTAAAATGCCTCCTCACCAAAGCCAATTATTTATAAATAAAGAAATATAAATATTATGGATTTTAAAAATGCCTCCTAACCAAAGCCAATTATTTATAAATAAAGAAATATGAATATTATGGATTTTAAAAATGCCTCCTAACCAAAGCTAATTATTTATAAATAAAGAAATATGAATATTATGGATTTTAAAAATGCATCCTAACCAAAGCCAATTATTTATAAATAAAGAAATATAAATATTATGGATTTTAAAAATGCATCCTAACCAAAGCCAATTATTTATAAATAAAGAAATATGAATATTATGGATTTTATAAATGCATCCTAACCAAAGCCAATTATTTATAAATAAAGAAATATAAATATTATGGATTTTAAAAATGCATCCTAACCAAAGCCAATTATTTATAAATAAAGAAATATAAATATTATGGATTTTAAAAATGCATCCTGACCAAAGCCAATTATTTATAAATAAAGAAATATAAATATTATGGATTTTAAAAATGCATCCTAACCAAAGCTAATTTATTTATAAATAAAGAAATATGAATATTATGGATTTTTAAAATGCCTCCTAACCAAAGCTAATTATTTATAAATAAAGAAATATGAATATTATGGATTTTAAAAATGCATCCTAACCAAAGCCAATTATTTATAAATAAAGAAATATAAATATTATGGATTTTAAAAATGCCTCATAACCAAAGCGAATTATTTATAAATAAAGAAATATGAATATTATGGATTTTAAAAATGCATCCTAACCAAAGCTAATTATTTATAAATAAAGAAATATAAATATTATGGATTTTAAAAATGCCCCCTAACCAAAGCTAATTATTTATAAATAAAGAAATATAAATATTATGGATTTTAAAAATGCCTCCTAACCAAAGCTAATTATTTATAAATAAAGAAATATAAATATTATGGATTTAAAAAATGCCTCCTAACCAAAGCTAATTATTTATAAATAAAGAAATATAAATATTATGGATTTTACAAATGCCTCCTAACCAAAGCTAATTATTTATAAATAAAGAAATATAAATATTATAAATAAATAAATGTCCCCTAACCAAAGCTAATTATTTATAAATAAAGAAATATAAATATTATGGATTTTACAAATGCCTCCTAACCAAAGCTAATTATTTATAAATAAAGAAATATAAATATTATGGATTTTACAAATGCCTCCTAACCAAAGCTAATTATTTATAAATAAAGAAATATAAATATTATAAATAAATAAATGCCTCCTAACCAAAGCTAATTATTTATAAATCAGGAAATCTAAATATTATAAATAAATAAATAAATGCCTCCTAACCAAAGCTAATTATTTATAAATAAAGAAATATAAATATTATAAATAAATAAATGCCTCCTAACCAAAGCTAATTATTTATAAATCAGGAAATCTAAATATTATAAATAAATAAATAAATGCCTCCTAACCAAAGCTAATTATTTATAAATAAAGAAATATAAATATTATAAATAAATAAATACCTCCTAACCAAAACTAATTATTTATAAATCAGGAAATATAAATATTATAAATAAATACATGCCTCCTAACCAAAGGTGATTTCCATTTATCATGAACAGGGGCGCTCCAATGGCTGCCTTTTCGGTCTTGCATGCAGATGATGGACCTTGCCAACAGGAATGCCCGGCACCAAGATCATATTGCTGCATTTCCCTTTCGTGGAAACCCGCTGTCAGATAAGCCGTCCTGCAGAATGCGGTGTGTTCTGCCTGTCGGTAACTGCCTGATTAATAGCGTTGCCTGAGCTGCGGCGAGCAGCTGCCATCTCCCTACGTTCACCGTAAGATGACACCTTCGCAAACCAAACTGCACCCACAGTGTCTACATGCAGCCCACGGTAGAGAAGCAGATTCGATAAACGTTCCTGCCGAGGTCTTCACCATGCTTTCTGCTGCGGTACCTTCGTCGGTCCTATGGTGTATATATGAAAACTTTTTGTGACGATTAATGAAGTTGGCAAATCGTCTCATCCGATCTGTAGTGTTCGGTCAATGCTTCTTTTCATCGGGTTCCAAATTTATGTATTATTCCCATTTATTTTCATTTCCTTCACCATACATGTGCTTGGGAGTATGACCTTTTGCACTGAGTGGCAATGATTTCGAAATAAAATATTCCTGCCTTGGCATCTCGACCGGATGGCATCAGCACTCGACTCCCAATGTCAGGTTCTGGAGATCAGACAACCGGCGGATCTTCTCTTAAAGAAGAACTTTGTCTACGGGGCTATCTCCAATTAATATGGAAATAATGAAAAATGATGAATGACTTCCATCTTGTAATGGGCAACATATCAGGCTAAGTGGATCCTTTTTTTACTTTATTATTATTATTGTTCATCATGCGGATATGGGTGTCGCTACAAGGCAAAGGTGACATTTACCACCAGTCCATAATTGCCTTTAAGAAGTTTGTGGTGTACCTTCTTCTTAAATCACAGCAGTCCTTTATTGTGTAGGTCCTACATAGCAAAATCATTCCAAACAGGAAACTTACTGTTTTTAAGGAAGTCATAAATAACACAAACAACAGGTATGAATAATAACGTAATGTGCTAAATAAGGTGCTGTATAAGACGCTGCATTAACGGCGGTAAACTTCCAGAATTTTTTTCTACAACCTTTAAAATCTTTCTTTTATTTCAATTAAATTATATACTCGAACATTGGAGAACACAACCACCTTTTTAGCAATTTCACAACCCTCCCTTTTAGCAGTACTTGGACAAAATATTACGGCATTTTACGTCACCACGACCAATCAAATTTGCCACTCATAGATAGACCCTGCCCATGTCCTTGTTTCTCAAGACAAGACAGCGCAGGATAATGTGTTCCATGAATTCTAGTTTGTTAAGGAGTTCCAGGATCTTGACTCGGTGGTGACGAAGGAATGGTGCAGTAAATGTCCAAGTCAAGAGAGTGTGTGACTTGGATGGGAACTTGGAAGTGATGGTGTTCATGTAAACCAACAACTCTTGTCCTTCTAAGTGGTTGAGATCGCAGATTTTGGAGATTTTTTTTTTTTTTTGAAAGAAGCCTTGGTGAGTAATTTCAGTGCATATTATAAATATGCATATTATAAATATGCACAATATAAATATGCATATTATAAATATGCTCCCTCCCACACATCTCCCTGCTCTCAAATGTTGTGTTTGTGTGCTTCCCCTTCTCTCCCCATCTTGTCTTCCGCTCCCTCTTTTTATATAATTTGTTTGTCTGTTTGATTTGTTTGTGAAATAAATGTTAGCTCTTTCACGAGCCTCGATTCTGTATACAAAAAATAATAATAATAATAATAATAGTACATTATACACAATATGGTATGCCGGTGGTGAAGGAGATGGATGTTGGGGACAGTGTGGCAGTAAACAAATTGCCAATCAAGCAGAATGCTTTATTTTGGATGATTTCCAGCTTTTTGTTTCAGCAGCACCCATCCAGGTAAGTGGAGGGTATTGTGATGGAATACTCTCCACGTCGATGGTCGAGGAATGTGATGGTAACCCGGCGATCCGCAAATCTGTTGGGATAAACTCCTTGGGCATCATTGGCATCCGAGGTCATGGATTGAATTTGAATCTTCAAAGCCAATGCTTATAAAGGCAGCTTTCACTCAGAATAAAACACAAACAAGAAAATAAATGGAATTAATCAAAGAAATGGAAATACACAGCAAAATCAGCCAAATTCGAAAACCCAACATGTTAAGAAGTAGAAAGGAAGGACAATAAAGAAGGAAAACATCTGGGAGAGGAGGAAAGAAAGAAAAGGATGAAAACGGAAGCGTTCAGACTGTTGTGTTGAATATTTCAAGGAGAAATGTAATATCTTGTTGAAAAGACTGCAACATGTTTTATTATTAATAATAAATGCCAATACATCAAGCTCATCTAAATATCTAAGAGCGATACCTTTATCAAGCAGAGGTATCCATGGACGGTCATTCATTTCCATTGCCAAGTGTGATTTGCTGCCATTAGGCATTACCTAGTCGTCGGATTATTTAGTGCTCATGCTTGTGGGAAATGCAAGCTTGAGACTCAAGTCCACCTCTGACAACTTCCGGGCCTCACCTGACCCTGCAAAATGGCTACCACATTTTAATTGTAAATGCCATGAACACAAATATCCTGAACGTGTTAACATCTCTACGTCCTATGCTTCTTAGAGTTGTTCTAACTGACCCATCTCATGCCTTCTGTTCACTTCTGGCAACATTTCCATCCTACTTTGTTTTTATTTTCATCTACAAATATAATGTCAACATAAAAGTCAAATGAACTCACTCCACTTGTATAGGTTAAAAAAAATAAAAAAATAACAACTTTCATACTTGCCATCTGCTCTTCCCCTTCCCTGCTACCCACTTTACAAGAACTCCTTGCATTGCCCTCTCAGAGGGTGTGACTGGCCTTTGAGCTATCCACAGTAAAAGTTATATTCCAGACCAGACTATATGGAGTATAAACTTGGTGCATTGCAAGGACTTTGGTGGATCAACGACTACAACGTCCTTTGGAGGAGACGTTGAGCCGCATGACCCATCTGCGAACATTCATTGGTGGACGTGAAAGACATCTGTCAAAAACAACCTTTTATAAGGAGTCGATAATCTTGTGCCAGCATAACATGGCCATATTCTAAATCACTGTCACTGATCTATATTTATATACAGTGTCTTCCATCAGCCTCATACCCACGCTCCCAAAAATGTTTGGAACCAGCAGCCACAATATGCCCACGAATAACCAAACATTGGTGAAAGAGAGGTGCGTAGGTAATTTTTTTTTTAATCATGCGGCCATTAAACAACTGTAAAAAAAAACATATGTCACCCACAGGGTGAACCGTATCTTGCCAAAATGTGAAAATTCCGTTTTTTCGTCATGACGTCATCAAATGACGTCATAGCGTCAAACTGTTTACAGATCTGGGAAGCACTCATCAAGGGCATTCATATGAGGTATTACTCGATATGGTACCTACGATTTCAAAATTTGACCTTGGGGTCAATAATTTTCGACCTCCAGCGCTAACCATGAAGGTCAAGGCCGATCGCCACCAAAAACTAATCAGCTGAGCGCCGGACCATATACTAGATTCCCATGAAGTTTGGAGACGATCCGATCAAAGTTACTCAAAAAATAAGGGTTTCGTTGACCTCCATGATTGACCGCAAAGTGACCTTGACCTTTGACCTTGACCTTCAAAATTTTGTGTGCTGAAGGGTATCTCTATAGGACTCTGATATGCGAAGTTACAGGAGTTTCCAATAATAACTGTGGTCTACAGAGTGATCTAAACGTGAAAAAAAAATGATTAACCACAAACAAAAAAACAAAAAAACAAAAAAACAAATAAACATATGTCACCCACAGGGTGAACCGTATCTTGCCAAGTGACCTTGACCTTTGACCTTGACCTTAATAATTTCGTATGGTGAATAGTATGTCTTCATGACCAACGCACATGAAATATTGAAAGATTTTGATGAGAACTGAGGAAATAATTTTTTCATGAAAATTCCGTTTTTTCGTCATGACGTCATCAAATGACGTCATAGCGTCAAACTGTTTACAGATCTGGGAAGCACTCATCAAGGGCATTCATATGAGGTATTACTCGATATGGTACCTACGATTTCAAAATTTGACCTTGGGGTCAATAATTTTCGACCTCCAGCGCTAACCATGAAGGTCAAGGCCGATCGCCACCAAAAACTAATCAGCTGAGCGCCGGACCATATACTAGATTCCCATGAAGTTTGGAGACGATCCGATCAAAGTTACTCAAACAATTAGTGTTTCGTCGACCTCCATGATTGGCCGCAAAGTGACCTTGACCTTTGACCTTGACCTTCATAATTTTGTGTGCTAAAGGGTATTCCTAAAAGACTCTGATATGCGAACTTACAAGAGTTTCCAAAGGGAACTGTGCTCTACAGAGTGACCTAAACAATGCGAACTAAAGCAATACAATATACATGAAAAGTGCCGTTTTTTCGTCATAACGCCGTCAAATGACGTCACATTGTCAAACTAGTTATATGTTTGGAAAGCACTCAACAAGGGCTTCAATTTGAGGTACTATTCGATATGGTAACTGAAACTTGAAAATTTTACCTTTTGGTCAAAATTGAATGACCTTCAAAATGACCTTGAAGGTCAAGGCCGATCGACACCAAAAACTAATCAGCTGAGCGCCATACCACACCCTATATACCCACCAAGTTTGGAGATCATAAGATCAAAGTTACTCAAAAAATAAGGGTTTCGTAATTTGACCTTGGGGTCAATAATTTTCGACCTCCAGCGCTAACCATGAAGGTCAAGGCCGATCGCCACCAAAAACTAATCAGCTGAGCGCCGGACCATATACTAGATTCCCATGAAGTTTGGAGACGATCCGATCAAAGTTACTCAAAAAATAAGGGTTTCGTCGACCTCCATGATTGACCACAAAGTGACCTTGACCTTTGACCTTGACCTTCAAAATTTTGTGTGCTGAAGGGTATCTCTATAGGACTCTGATATGCGAAGTTACAGGAGTTTCCAATAATAACTGTGGTCTACAGAGTGATCTAAACGTGAAAAAAAATGATTAACCACAAACAAACAAAAAAATGAACATATGTCACCCACAGGGTGAACCGTATCTTGCCAAAATGTGAACATGAGTGACTTGCTTCAGGTCACACTGAGGTGAACACCTCCATGATTGGCCGCAAAGTGACCTTGACCTTTGACCTTGACCTTCATAATTTTGTGTGCTAAAGGGTATCTCTAAAAGACTCTGATATGCGAACTTACAGGAGTTTCCAATAATAACTGTGGTCTACAGAGTGATCTAAACAATGCGAACTAAAGCAATACAATATACATGAAAAGTGCAGTTTTTTCGTCATAACGCCGTCAAATGACGTCACATTGTCAAACTAGTTATATGTTTGGAAAGCACTCAACAAGGGCTTCAATTTGAGGTACTACTCGATATGGTAACTGAAACTTGAAAATTTTACCTTTTGGTCAAAATTGAATGACCTTCAAAATGACCTTGAAGGTCAAGGCCGATCGACACCAAAAACTAATCAACTGAGCGCCATACCACACCCTATATACCCACCAAGTTTGGAGATCATAAGATCAAAGTTACTCAAAAAATAAGGGTTTCGTAATTTGACCTTGGGGTCAATAATTTTCGACCTCCAGCGCTAACCATGAAGGTCAAGGCCGATCGCCACCAAAAACTAATCAGCTGAGCGCCGGACCATATACTAGATTCCCATGAAGTTTGGAGACGATCCGATCAAAGTTACTCAAAAAATAAGGGTTTCGTTGACCTCCATGATTGACCACAAAGTGACCTTGACCTTTGACCTTGACCTTCAAAATTTTGTGTGCTGAAGGGTATCTCTATAGGACTCTGATATGCGAAGTTACAGGAGTTTCCAATAATAACTGTGGTCTACAGAGTGATCTAAACGTGAAAAAAAATGATTAACCACAAACAAACAAAAAAATGAACATATGTCACCCACAGGGTGAACCGTATCTTGCCAAAATGTGAACATGAGTGACTTGCTTCAGGTCACACTGAGGTGAACACCTCCATGATTGGCCGCAAAGTGACCTTGACCTTTGACCTTGACCTTCATAATTTTGTGTGCTAAAGGGTATCTCTAAAAGACTCTGATATGCGAACTTACAAGAGTTTCCAAAGGGAACTGTGCTCTACAGAGTGACCTAAACAATGCGAACTAAAGCAATACAATATACATGAAAAGTGCAGTTTTTTCGTCATAACGCCGTCAAATGACGTCACATTGTCAAACTAGTTATATGTTTGGAAAGCACTCAACAAGGGCTTCAATTTGAGGTACTACTCGATATGGTAACTGAAACTTGAAAATTTTACCTTTTGGTCAAAATTGAATGACCTTCAAAATGACCTTGAAGGTCAAGGCCGATCGACACCAAAAACTAATCAACTGAGCGCCATACCACACCCTATATACCCACCAAGATTGGAGATCATAAGATCAAAGTTACTCAAAAAATAAGGGTTTCGTAATTTGACCTTGGGGTCAATAATTTTCGACCTCCAGCGCTAACCATGAAGGTCAAGGCCGATCGCCACCAAAAACTAATCAGCTGAGCGCCGGACCATATACTAGATTCACATGAAGTTTGGAGACGATCCGATCAAAGTTACTCAAAAAATAAGGGTTTCGTTGACCTCCATGATTGACCACAAAGTGACCTTGACCTTTGACCTTGACCTTCAAAATTTTGTGTGCTGAAGGGTATCTCTATAGGACTCTGATATGCGAAGTTACAGGAGTTTCCAATAATAACTGTGGTCTACAGAGTGATCTAAACGTGAAAAAAAATGATTAACCACAAACAAACAAAAAAACAAACAAAATGAACATATGTCACCCACAGGGTGAACCGTATCTTGCCATTTGACCTTGACCTTAATAATTTCGTATGGTGAATAGTATGTCTTCATGACCAACGCACATGAAATATTGAAAGATTTTGATGAGAACTGAGGAAATAATTTTTTCATGAAAATTCCGTTTTTTCGTCATGACGTCATCAAATGACGTCATAGCGTCAAACTGTTTACAGATCTGGGAAGCACTCATCAAGGGCATTCATATGAGGTATTACTCGATATGGTACCTACGATTTCAAAATTTGACCTTGGGGTCAATAATTTTCGACCTCCAGCGCTAACCATGAAGGTCAAGGCCGATCGCCACCAAAAACTAATCAGCTGAGCGCCGGACCATATACTAGATTCCCATGAAGTTTGGAGACGATCCGATCAAAGTTACTCAAAAAATTAGTGTTTCGTCGACCTCCATGATTGGCCGCAAAGTGACCTTGACCTTTGACCTTGACCTTCATAATTTTGTGTGCTAAAGGGTATCTCTAAAAGACTCTGATATGCGAACTTACAAGAGTTTCCAAAGGGAACTGTGCTCTACAGAGTGACCTAAACAATGCGAACTAAAGCAATACAATATACATGAAAAGTGCAGTTTTTTCGTCATAACGCCGTCAAATGACGTCACATTGTCAAACTAGTTATATGTTTGGAAAGCACTCAACAAGGGCTTCAATTTGAGGTACTACTCGATATGGTAACTGAAACTTGAAAATTTTACCTTTTGGTCAAAATTGAATGACCTTCAAAATGACCTTGAAGGTCAAGGCCGATCGACACCAAAAACTAATCAACTGAGCGCCATACCACACCCTATATACCCACCAAGTTTGGAGATCATAAGATCAAAGTTACTCAAAAAATAAGGGTTTCGTAATTTGACCTTGGGGTCAATAATTTTCGACCTCCAGCGCTAACCATGAAGGTCAAGGCCGATCGCCACCAAAAACTAATCAGCTGAGCGCCGGACCATATACTAGATTCCCATGAAGTTTGGAGACGATCCGATCAAAGTTACTCAAAAAATAAGGGTTTCGTTGACCTCCATGATTGACCGCAAAGTGACCTTGACCTTTGACCTTGACCTTCAAAATTTTGTGTGCTGAAGGGTATCTCTATAGGACTCTGATATGCGAAGTTACAGGAGTTTCCAATAATAACTGTGGTCTACAGAGTGATCTAAACGTGAAAAAAAAATGATTAACCACAAACAAAAAAACAAAAAAACAAAAAAACAAATAAACATATGTCACCCACAGGGTGAACCGTATCTTGCCAAGTGACCTTGACCTTAATAATTTCGTATGGTGAATAGTATGTCTTCATGACCAACGCACATGAAATATTGAAAGATTTTGATGAGAACTGAGGAAATAACTTTTTCATGAAAATTCCGTTTTTTCGTCATGACGTCATCAAATGACGTCATAGCGTCAAACTGTTTACAGATCTGGGAAGCACTCATCAAGGGCATTCATATGAGGTATTACTCGATATGGTACCTACGATTTCAAAATTTGACCTTGGGGTCAATAATTTTCGACCTCCAGCGCTAACCATGAAGGTCAAGGCCGATCGCCACCAAAAACTAATCAGCTGAGCGCCGGACCATATACTAGATTCCCATGAAGTTTGGAGACGATCCGATCAAAGTTACTCAAAAAATTAGTGTTTCGTCGACCTCCATGATTGACCACAAAGTGACCTTGACCTTTGACCTTGACCTTCAAAATTTTGTGTGCTGAAGGGTATCTCTATAGGACTCTGATATGCGAAGTTACAGGAGTTTCCAATAATAACTGTGGTCTACAGAGTGATCTAAACGTGAAAAAAAATGATTAACCACAAACAAATGAATGACCTTCAAAATGACCTTGAAGGTCAAGGCCGATCGACACCAAAAACTAATCAGCTGAGCGCCATACCACACCCTATATACCCACCAAGTTTGGAGATCATAAGATCAAAGTTACTCAAAAAATAAGGGTTTCGTTGACCTCCATGATTGACCGCAAAGTGACCTTGACCTTTGACCTTGACCTTCAAAATTTTGTGTGCTGAAGGGTATCTCTATAGGACTCTGATATGCGAAGTTACAGGAGTTTCCAATAATAACTGTGGTCTACAGAGTGATCTAAACGTGAAAAAAAAAAGATTAACCACAAACAAAAAAACAAACAAACAAACAAACAAACATACAAGCTGACTGATACATCTTGCAAAAACTTCGTTTTGGCAAGATAAAAAACAAATAAAAATATGTCACCCACAGGGTGAACCGTATCTTGCCAAAATGTGAAAATTCCGTTTTTTCGTCATGACGTCATCAAATGACGTCATAGCGTCAAACTGTTTACAGATCTGGGAAGCACTCATCAAGGGCATTCATATGAGGTATTACTCGATATGGTACCTACGATTTCAAAATTTGACCTTGGGGTCAATAATTTTCGACCTCCAGCGCTAACCATGAAGGTCAAGGCCGATCGCCACCAAAAACTAATCAGCTGAGCGCCGGACCATATACTAGATTCCCATGAAGTTTGGAGACGATCCGATCAAAGTTACTCAAAAAATTAGTGTTTCGTCGACCTCCATGATTGACCACAAAGTGACCTTGACCTTTGACCTTGACCTTCAAAATTTTGTGTGCTGAAGGGTATCTCTATAGGACTCTGATATGCGAAGTTACAGGAGTTTCCAATAATAACTGTGGTCTACAGAGTGATCTAAACGTGTAAAAAAAATGATTAACCACAAACAAAAAAACAAATAAAATGAAAATTCCGTTTTTTCGTCATGACGTCATCAAATGACGTCATAGCGTCAAACTGTTTACAGATCTGGGAAGCACTCATCAAGGGCATTCATATGAGGTATTACTCGATATGGTACCTACGATTTCAAAATTTGACCTTGGGGTCAATAATTTTCGACCTCCAGCGCTAACCATGAAGGTCAAGGCCGATCGCCACCAAAAACTAATCAGCTGAGCGCCGGACCATATACTAGATTTCCATGAAGTTTGGAGACGATCCGATCAAAGTTACTCAAAAAATTAGTGTTTCGTCGACCTCCATGATTGACCACAAAGTGACCTTGACCTTTGACCTTGACCTTCAAAATTTTGTGTGCTGAAGGGTATCTCTATAGGACTCTGATATGCGAAGTTACAGGAGTTTCCAATAATAACTGTGGTCTACAGAGTGATCTAAACGTGAAAAAAAAATGATTAACCACAAACAAAAAAACAAACAAACAGACAAACATACAAGCTGACTAATACATCTTGCAAAAACTTCGTTTTGGCAAGATAACAAACAAACAAACAGACAAACATACAAGCTGACTAATACATCTTGCAAAAACTTCGTTTTGGCAAGATAAAAAAATATGTCACCCACAGGGTGAACCGTATCTTGCCAAAATGTGAAAATTCCGTTTTTTCGTCATGACGTCATCAAATGACGTCATAGCGTCAAACTGTTTACAGATCTGGGAAGCACTCATCAAGGGCATTCATATGAGGTATTACTCGATATGGTACCTACGATTTCAAAATTTGACCTTGGGGTCAATAATTTTCGACCTCCAGCGCTAACCATGAAGGTCAAGGCCGATCGCCACCAAAAACTAATCAGCTGAGCGCCGGACCATATACTAGATTCCCATGAAGTTTGGAGACGATCCGATCAAAGTTACTCAAAAAATTAGTGTTTCGTCGACCTCCATGATTGACCACAAAGTGACCTTGACCTTTGACCTTGACCTTCAAAATTTTGTGTGCTGGAGGGTATCTCTATAGGACTCTGATATGCGAAGTTACAGGAGTTTCCAATAATAACTGTGGTCTACAGAGTGATCTAAACGTGAAAAAAAATGATTAACCACAAACAAAAAAACAAACAAACATACAAGCTGACTAATACATCTTGCAAAAACTTCGTTTTGGCAAGATAACAAACAAACAAACAAACATACAAGCTGACTAATACATCTTGCAAAAACTTCGTTTTGGCAAGATAAAAACAAACATACAAGGTGACTGATACATCTTGCAAAAACTTCGTTTTGGCAAGATAACAAACAAAAAAACAAACATACAAGGTGACTGATACATCTTGCAAAAACTTCGTTTTGGCAAGATAACAAACAAAAAAACAAACATACAAGGTGACTGATACATCTTGCAAAAACTTCGTTTTGGCAAGATAAAAAACAAACAAACAAACATACAAGCTGACTAATACATCTTGCAAAAACTTCGTTTTGGCAAGATAATAATAACAAATAAGAGCAATCAGAAAACCATGGAAACCTCCACACATAGCTTGCGGACTTCCTCATTGGTCGCAGTCAATGTGTGACCCTGAATGGCTTTCTCTCATCTCCTCTTCCTGTTCAGGCTGGAGTTCCCCTAGGCAGTGTTCTGGGCCCTGTGCTTTTTCTGGTCTTCATCAATGATCTCTCTGACTCTGGAAAATCCTCTCTATCTCTTTGCTAATGACTCCACTCTCTGCCGCAACATTCCTCATCCCTCAGATCGGCAGTCTGCAGCCTCCTCACCCTCTGCAGACCTGGACAAAATTACAGCCTGGTCAAACAAGTGGAACATGTCTTTCAATCCTGACAAATCTCACACTCTGACTATGTCTCTCTGAAAAGACCACCTGGACAACCCTCCCAGCTACATTCTGAATAATCCTCTCCAATAAGTTCTGCCTCTCAAGCTTTTGGGTCTCACTATCTGCCATTATCTTTCCTGGGCAAACCACATTTCCAAGCTGGCATCCGAGCAGATTTCCAAGCCAGTCGCCGACTGGGCATCCTCTGGACTGGACGTCCTTCCTTGACACACCTGAGCTCCTCACCACATACCAGGCATTCATCCGCAGCTCAATGGAATACTGCTCTCCCCTCTGGGCTGGTGCTCCTGCCTCGCACCTAGCTCGGCTTCACGCTGTTGAAACCAAAGCTTTCAGAATCATTTGAATCTCCCACGAAGAAGCTGACTGTGAGGGCCTTTCACCCCCTCACCGCATGCAGATTGGTGGTCTTTCTGTCTTCTACCAACTCCTCTCTGGCCTAGCTCCCCCAGCTCTGTCACCCAAATATTCCTTCAGGTCACACACGATCTGCCAGCAACCCTCTTCTGGTGAACTGCCAAAATCAAGACTCTCTGCTCACCTTCACTCTTTCATTCCTCTCCCACCTCTTGAACAAACTCCCTCACTCTCTTCAGTCCCTCTCCTCCCTCCAGGTCTTTAAAACAGGTCATACCACCATCTCTTATCTTCCCCCATCCAAAACCTTGAGCTTCTCTACCCCGTTAATTCACCCCAGATATACTTTTTTGAAATACCGACTTCTTTCCTGGAAGTCCTCGCAGGTCCATTTGTTTTATACCTCAACTTTTGTGTTAAACGAAATATGGCGGCTGAACCACGTGACCAATGACGTCATCATTATTTTTTTCTCCCAGTTTATCCCTAGATGATGCTCAATAAATTTCATATTGATTGGATGAAGTTTTGTACTTGTCGAATTATGACATCATAATGGAGGCACCTATGACATCATCATTAACATATGTTATTCCCCATGGAGAGTTCTTTACATTGACCCATGTCTCAATTTTTTATATGCAGCGCTTTCAGAGATATGGAGGTGCAAAGTTTTTCAGTTTTTCCAAGATGGCACCTATGACGTCATAATTATTAAAAAATTATATAGGAGGAGTTGCAACTTTGGTGAAAACTTCCTGTCAATCGGACAACGGTTGCAGAGTAAAATCACATTTATTCTGTGTGGACAAAGAGAAAAGCAAAGAAACAAGAAGACGTCATGCGGAGCACGATACTTGCAAAATCCCCACCCCCCACCCCCCAAGAAAAAAATTCCATTGATACAGCAAATTGTCCATTTCATTATGAATAAAATTGACAATCCTGATCAAAGCTCGGGTCAATAGGAAGAAAAGTGACAATTTTTCCGATGAAAAATGATGATTTTGGAAGGTTGACCTTGAGTTGACCTTTGACCTTTTGACCTCAAAAATAGTTAGTTTCCCTATTTAGTGACTCGATATGCAAATGCTGTTCAATTTTCAAGTCAATCGGATTTAAAATGGCGATTTTAGAAATTTGACCTCCAGATGACCTTTGACCTCAATAAATAGGCTTCTCAATTGGGGCGACCTATGCAACTTGATGAAGTTTCGTGACGATCGGTTAAGAATTGTGACCTGTAGGCCGGTGACAAACAAACAAACAGACAAACAGGCAGAACCACAAACGCAACCGACCAATATACTTGACAAATCTTCGATTTTGCAAGTAACAAGAAATATGTCGTGCATCGCACGATACTTGCGAAATCCCTAAAATAGGTTGTTGGCCTATGATGACCTCAAAAATATTTGGTGGTTGAATTCAGTGACCAGATATGCAAATCCCCTTAAAATTTCAAGTCAATCGGATGAAAATTGAAGATTTTAGAAACTGGACAATGTTGGTGACCTTGAATCACCTTTGGTGACCTTTGGCCTATGCTGACCTATTGACCTTTTGAACTCAAAAACAATAGGCTTCTTGCTTATGACCAACTCGACCATTTGGTGAAGTTTAGTGAAGAGCAGTTGAAAATTGTGACCTGTAGGCAACTGAACATACATACAGACAGACAAACACACAAAGACAGAATAACGTCAAGACCAACCAATATACTTGAAAAATCTTCGATTTTCACAAGTAACAAACATCCAAACGGACTCAAATGCAATACCCCCTCCTCTGGTGAGGGTAATGAGACCTCAACAATAAAAAATTGGGACAATAATTCTTATTATAGATTCGATAATATAGATCTAAATAAAGACAAATATGTAACTAACTAGAGGGTTCATAGGTGGCATAGAACACCTTGCACTTGAGAAACATGGGCGGGACCTGCGAGCCTTTGTCGTGATGGCAGAAAATACTCTAATATTTTGTCCAAGTACTGCTAAGGTGTTGAAAGTGCCAAAAAGGCGATTTGTGTTTTTCCGTGTTCAAGTACAGTCATGTGAAAAAGTAAGTACATCTCATTTAAAGTTTTGACTTTTTCAACATATTTCAACATACAGCTATTTGATCTTCATTTCAACAATATTGACAGATAAAGGTGATATAATATAACAAATATCATGAAACATTTACATTTTGTAGTCCATTGTAGAATTTAAATATACATAAATGCACATTTCGCATGTGGAAAAAGTAAGTACACCCCGACATTTATCACTACTTCAAATACCTAAAATTAGAATCAGGTGCACCAGCTCAGGTGCAAATGATTAGAACATCGTTAGAGAGGATCTTGGAGGAACCTGTCTTATTTAAACCTCAGACATTTAGTTTGGTTTGCTCTTTGTTGTTGAAGTGTGCGGCGTCACCATGCCTAGATCAAAAGAGCTTTCTGCGGCCTTCAGAAAGAAGGTTATAGATGCTGTGGAAGTGTAACTCAGTGTAACATATTGATTGGCCCTGGTAACTTATTAATTAACCTGGTAACAAAGCAGATACATTTTATGTGTATGAACAATGTAATCTCTTGAAACACCTGGTCAAGGCCCCAGGCTAGAGCACCCCCCCCCTGCTGTGATTTCCATTTACACAGCAGGAGGGGAGCGAGCTGATGCCAGGACTCGGTGCGATGCATGACCTCGGGACATTAGCGGAGAGGAGATTAAGTCCAGTTTGGCGATATAACGAGAGCAAACGTTGAGTAAAGTACACTTGTCCTCAGAAGCCCTGCCCGACGGAACGATGGAATGAACGAGTACTTGCTACGTGAAGCGCTGACCGAACGGGAGTGTCGGATGGAGAGAAGGACCAGCGAAAAGAGTTAACCTGATCCATTATATTATGCGGTATCATTTTGGTAATTGGATGAAGTGAATACAGTTTAATAAACGAGACCTTTTGTAACCTGTGTCCGGTCTTTGGAGTCCTGTGAGTCCCCCAGTAAATTCCCTGACAATCTTGGAGGCACCGCTGCGATCAATTGTACAAGCAAGTCTTCTTTAAAAGGTGAGTGTGTCTTGTCTTGTCCAATATGATTTACGAACTTGGAAGTTATGGGTACATACATGGGGGAGCAGGTGGACTGGGGCTTCTTTGCGCACCGATGCCGCGATATAGGTGGCGTGAGCCATCACGAATGGGATTTCGATAAACGACTGTAGCAATTTATTCGTTTTTTTCTAAATGATTTCTGTAAATACGTATTTTTGCGCTGGTTATTAAAGGGCCTTACTGTAACCTGGAAGCAAACGAAGCAAGTGTGCACCTTGCGACCGCTTGCTTCCAGGACGTGTAAGGCCGGTACACTCGTTTACCCACCAGCACACGGATAAAGTACTACTTTTTTTTTTTTTTTTTTTGCACTTGTTCGAAGCACTTGACTTGATCGGCGCTCGGCGAGCGACAGGGAACCGGGAAACGGAATTATATTTATATATATATATATTTCCAATATGGTACACCGGCCACAACGATTTTAGCGATTATCCGAGTTTTTTTTTTAACGATTTCTGTAAATACGTATTTTTCCTGCGCTGTGTAATTCTTCTGACACGCGCCACGAAGAAACGCACCACTGATGTGCATGAAGCGACTTGTTTGCCGGTTCGGTAAGGTCCGTCCGTACACGTGTACAATCGTGTACACCCGTTTTAAATAAATAATTTTTTTCAGTTTTCCCGCCATGCCTATAAATTCATGACAGACAACCCACCCTCATGCCGGTCCAGAATTATGATGAAAGATGGCGATTGAGAAAAAAATTGCATCAAATTTTGTCCAGGTCCATCAAGAAGCCTTTGAGACATGCTTCACGGTTGAATAAAAAACCACCGTTTAGAGTACTTCTTTTTTTTGTTCAAAGCACTCGACTTGGAGCCAGCGACTTGCTCGGCGGGGGATATAATTTTAGATATATATATAGTACGGGCATGCCCTAGTGAGAGATAATTACAGGAAATGGTGTTTGTGAGTAACAACCACCCTCTGGTCGAGGCTCATAGAAGGGATGATGCTTACTGATTCGGCACGCTCACAAAACATGGGATTTTAAATGGCAGAGATGCCACGAAAGATCAGGAAGGGAAGGAATGGAAAATTTGTCAAGGTTTGAAATTAATCGGACAAGGGGGTCCCAAGGTATGGTCACCGTACTCGCAGGTCGTTCGTTTTGGCTTTGCGAATGGACCGAACCATTGCATGTAAATAGGAGGGTGGTTCTGTGGTCGTTCGTTTTGGCTTTGCGAATGGACCAAACCATTCCATGCAAATAGGAGGGTGGTTCTGTGGTCGTTACTGCCACGTGGTTTCAAACTTGCTGTTGGAACTTGTTGTTGGAACTTGTTGTTGGAACTTGTTGTTGGAACTTGCTGTTGGCACTTGTTGGAACTTGTTGGAACTTGCTGTTGGAACTTGCTGTTGGAACTTGTTGGAACTTGTTGTTGGAACTTGTTGTTGGAACTTGCTGTTGGCACTTGTTGGAACTTGTTGGAACTTGTTGTTGGAACTTGCTGTTGGCACTTGTTGGAACTTGTTGGAACTTGTTGTTGGAACTTGTTGTTGGAACTTGCTGTTGGAACTTGCTGTTGGAACTTGTTGTTGGAACTTGTTGTTGGAACTTGCTGTTGGCACTTGTTGGAACTTGTTGGAACTTGTTGTTGGAACTTGCTGTTGGAACTTGCTGTTGGAACTTGTTGGAACTTGTTGTTGGAACTTGTTGTTGGAACTTGCTGTTGGCACTTGTTGGAACTTGTTGGAACTTGTTGTTGGAACTTGTTGTTGGAACTTGCTGTTGGAACTTGTTGGAACTTGTTGTTGGAACTTGTTGTTGGAACTTGCTGTTGGCACTTGTTGGAACTTGTTGGAACTTGTTGTTGGAACTTGTTGTTGGAACTTGCTGTTGGCACTTGTTGGAACTTGTTGGAACTTGTTGTTGGAACTTGTTGTTGGAACTTGCTGTTGGAACTTGCTGTTGGAACTTGTTGGAACTTGTTGTTGGAACTTGTTGTTGGAACTTGCTGTTGGCACTTGTTGGAACTTGTTGGAACTTGTTGTTGGAACTTGTTGTTGGAACTTGCTGTTGGCACTTGTTGGACTTGCTGTTGGCACTTGTTGGAACTTGTTGGAACTTGTTGTTGGAACTTGTTGTTGGAACTTGCTGTTGGAACTTGCTGTTGGAACTTGTTGGAACTTGTTGTTGGAACTTGTTGTTGGAACTTGCTGTTGGCACTTGTTGGAACTTGTTGGAACTTGTTGTTGGAACTTGTTGTTGGAACTTGCTGTTGGAACTTGCTGTTGGAACTTGTTGGAACTTGTTGTTGGAACTTGTTGTTGGAACTTGCTGTTGGCACTTGTTGGAACTTGTTGGAACTTGTTGTTGGAACTTGTTGTTGGAACTTGCTGTTGGAACTTGTTGGAACTTGTTGTTGGAACTTGCTGTTGGAACTTGTTGGAACTTGTTGTTGGAACTTGTTGTTGGAACTTGCTGTTGGAACTTGTTGTTGGAACTTGTTGTTGGAACTTGCTGTTGGAACTTGCTGTTGGAACTTGTTGTTGGAACTTGTTGTTGGAACTTGCTGTTGGAACTTGTTGTTGGAACTTGTTGGAACTTGCTGTTGGAACTTGTTGGAACTTGTTGTTGGAACTTGTTGTTGGAACTTGCTGTTGGCACTTGTTGGAACTTGTTGGAACTTGTTGTTGGAACTTGTTGTTGGAACTTGCTGTTGGAACTTGCTGTTGGAACTTGTTGGAACTTGTTGTTGGAACTTGTTGTTGGAACCCGTACTTATTTAATTAATTACATTTCTTATTACATGACAGTAATTACATTACAGTAATTACCTGAGGTAATTACAGTAATTACAGTTCCGGTAATTACAGTAATTACAGTAATCATTACAGTAATTGCAGTAATCTTATTACAGTAATTACATTACATTAACTCAGGCACCTTTTGAGTAAGGAAGCTGATATTTGGACATGACACTGACCAAGGGATGTGGCTGTCAAGGAAAATATTGATTTATTGATTAATCATTTAATAAATTAACTCGTTGATTTATAAATGACTTATTTAATTAAAATTCCTGAGAGATACATCTTCGGATGAAATACTTGCAGATTGGTTATGCTATGAGCCAATTGATTAAGGAAAATATTTTGTGATGGCCATATTGGCAATTTCGTGGCCATATTCGTGGCAACTCAGTTAGTGCCACTGCACCTTTAAAATGCATCCCTGCGTTCATTTTTCGATCGATTGAGTTGAAATTTTGAACAATCGGATCTGGACTGTCGTTGTTAACGACTCTAGCATGCACTCGTCCAATCAGGATGGAGCGGTATGGTCCCCGGATTATCACTGCCCGCAGTTTTAATTAATTTTACTTTCCTCTTGGTCATATAATTTTGAAGACATGCATGTCATGATAGAGGAAATGTTTGTTCTGTTGAACGGAATAAATGTTGTTTATTTGAGTGGATGGGTATTTTTGTGTATTTTGTATATATTTTCACGACTAATTCCAGTTAACATCCTGCAAAAATTTGCTCGTTTGCTGGCCGAGTCGAAATTGCGTTGAGTTTCTATGGCATGCGCCATTAAAAGCGCTGTGTAATGGTTGAGCTCCCTTTATTTCGTTTTGGTCATGCGGATGAGCAGACAAAGTGACGAATGCTGCGGCTGGAGCAGTAGAAGCGATGTTTTTTTAATGGAAACGATGTAATGAGTAATAAACGTGGGAGGGGGCAACACCACGCATACCTCTTTTAAGGTGTGTATAAACCCTGGAATATTTCAGCAATCAATACAATGCTGAAACTATGTAAGTGAAGTGAATGAGTAATTTAATAAGTAATTTAATAAGTAATTTAATAAGTAATTTAATAAGTAATTTAATAAGTAATTTAATAAGTAATTTAATGAGTAATTTAATGAGGAATAAACGTGGGAGGGGGCAACACCACGCATACCTCTTTTAAGGTGTGTATAAACCCTGGAATAAACGTGGGAGGGGGCAACACCACGCATACCTCTTTTAAGGTGTGTATAAACCCTGGAATATTTCAGCAATCAATACGATGCTGAAATGATGTAATTTATTGTGTAATATGGTCGACCTTGGGTTTGTTTGGGTTTGTTGTTTATTTTTGTGGGTGTCTATTTTTGAGTATTTTGGATATATTTTCACGACTAATTCCAGTTATCGTCCTGCAAAAGGTCTGCTCGTTCTTTTCCTTTGAGTCGTAAATTCCTGTTGAATTCTCATTAAAAAGCGGAATTAAGTACGCTGTGTGATGATGGAGATCCTTGATGACGAATCAGGAATAGTGAATGAGCAGACAAATATCACGGATGGTACACCAGATAGGGAAAATGTAGATGAAACCCCTTTTGCTCAGGTGCTGTGTAGCGCTGCACAAAGATCCATATGAGCGGGGCCTGGGTGCTGTGTAATTAGTACACAAAGAACCAATTACTAGGGTGCTGAATAAACACAAAGATCCATTTTTGGAGCTGGTTCTCCCGGTGCTGTGATTTATTCAAAGAACCAAAATCTTGTAAGAATTAAGATATGAATTGTCGACATCATAAATACTTTAATATATGTAACGATTTTTGTAACGATCATCCTGCAAAAGGTCTGCTCGTTCTTTTCCTTTGAGTCGTAAAATCCTGTTGAATTCTCATTAGAATGCGGAATTAAGTACGCTGTGTGATGATGGAGATCCTTGATGACGAATCAGGAATAGTGAATGAGCAAACAAATATCACGGATGCTGCGGCTGGAGCAGGGGAAGCGATTTTTGAATTGTTCAGTGATTATTCGATATTGTTATGACTTATTGTCAATAGGTATACTAAGTGGCCATGAGGTAGCCTGTTGCTATGTACAGTTTTATTCTATTGTTGATTATACCACATAGCTGTGGTGATAAAGGAAATGTTCGTTTTAAATAGATGATTATGATAGGACCATGACTATAAAATCATGATGATTATTATGAATGATATCATAGGGTTCAAATGCAGAATGCTGCATGAACTTGGGAAAGAACTTTCAAGCCCTATGGGATAAATTGGGTATTACAAGCGATGGAGTTTCAAAATTTAGCATGATTGAAGAAATTTTACAGTCTTATTTCAGGAGTTTTACGAAATTTATATTGCCAAGAGATTTTGGATACTATTAAAAGAAAAATGATGAGATGTTTTTCCCAATGAACTTTAATATCTGCCATCCATTTTGGCTGTCTCACGAATGAAGGATGAGTTGCCTTTAGTGGTTGCAAAGAAAATTTGTGGAGACCAGGCAAAATGGGGAAATATGTCAGATATGACCCTAGGACAGGACGGTGATTCAGCAATTAACATGAGGTACGAACCAGAGGTGACGACCGATGAGATTCGATCTCAGTCAATGGATGGACCTGTCCTGACATCATTGGGGAAAGGGCTTATGCAAGGAGTCATCCAAAATGATTAATTTGATTTATTGATGAATATTGATGAATTAATTGAAATTGAATAATTGATTGAATTGTTAATTGATTGAATTTAATTGATTGAATTTAATTGAATAAATTTAACTGAATAAATTGAACTGAATAAATTGAATTGAATATATTGATTGTTTGATTAATGAAAATGCGGTCTCAAGAAAGAAGCTTTGATATCTTTGCGAGATATTATCAATGTGGAGACAACCTGGGAAAATTGAGCAAGGTGGTGAGTTTATATACAGATATATATGTGCGGTTACCATTGTGTGATTTCCCCGTCAAACAGAGCGGACACCTGAGGATTCACCCATTTCATACTGACCCTCCGGCTCATCTGCAAATACTGATCTGTGAGATTGGATTGTGCAAAAGCCACAGCTGAGGGAGATTCTCTGGAAATCACCGTGTGAACAGGTGGAGAGACCCTTCCTGGAGGTACGAGTGAAGCTTTAGAGGAACAAACTACAACACATCCAACGCTACTTTGATAAAAGGCAGAATGGGAAATGGAGCCTACAAGAATACACAAGGACAACCAGAGATTCCAAAAAAAGGTACTTGTACACATCATATGTACGACCGTTATGGTGCCGAAGCTATAAGGCAGGTCGAGAATTGGTATTTGTGGACAAAGGGACATGATGAGGAGTTTCCAAGAGATGGTACATTTGAGCGAAGTCGATTGGAAAGATTAGAACAAAGATTGAAAGCCAGAAAGAGACAGAATCTAACGGTAGACTGGCTTGCATTCCATCTTTGGGATGGTGAATCCAGACAACGGGAACAGCAAGAACAGATAACGGATGTAGAATTTAAAATAAAAAGGATACAGGATACAGTGGAGGAGACAAATGCACAACTGCCCTCGAAATTAGGAATGAAAGTGACAGTTGTCCCATCTGATTTCCAGTTGTCTCCCCAAAAAGGACGGTACAGAGAATTTTTTCGTGTTTCAGGAGATAACGAGAGATTGCAGTGGCAACTCAGGGATGTAGAGATGCAGCCCAGCAATACAAGTGCACAGGTGCACAGCCCAGGTAACGACAGAAGCCGGTGCTTCAACTGTGGAGAGATGGGACACTGGATAAGGAGATGCCCATATCTGAGCAGAAGACAATTTCGACAGGGAAACCAAGGACAAAGAAACCAAGGACAAAGAAACCAAGATCAAGGGTACCAGTGCTGACCGATACCTCAGACAATGATTAGGCCTTCATTGCGACAAATCCCAAATGACGATTGGCCTCAACAAATTAGATTACTGGACAAACATGAATAACTGTCGATGATTCTTGTGTCTGAAAAGTTTTCAGAGCAAGAATGATTCATTTTTCTTTTTGCTTGTTAACAAATTAATAATTAATTGATCAAATGCCAAAATTGGATCTTCTATTTTGGGCACAGCAATTTTAAATTTACAAAGTTTGGAACAATTGCGTTGCAATTGTTGGCAAACCAAGTAACAAGAGTCACATGATGATCAGGTGGGAATTTCGGACTATTGTTCCGCACAATTGATAGGTCAATGGTCGACTGACATGCAAATGGGTGTGTAGTCAAAATTTGGATAGATTATTGTGAAGGCAGAAAGGGTAATTTCAATTTGACATCATAAAGGTTTTCTAAGAATGGACTTTTGGTTCATTTGTCTATAAGCATTTTGAATTTGATTGACAAATTTTATGAAATTGAAATAAAATTGACACCCATCTGATCTATAAAATGGTTCCAACGCAAACAAATATGCATAATGCATGTGTGTGTGTGTTTTTGTGTATCAATCTTACAAGATTGTTGACACCGACAGTGTGCCTGTCTGGAAATGGATAGTTATATGTGGATGGGATTGGGATATGTGGATGGGATTGAATATCCAGAGAATCCGTAAAATAAAATAGAAATATAATTTGATTATGAACATTATCTCTTTTGTCAAGGGAAATGGAATATAAAAAATTTGATGTGCTGGGTTATGAGCAGCCATTAATTAATAGTAAAATTGTGAGTAATTTTGGGATTCCATTTTTGATAGAATGTATATGAGAATAACATCTATTTATGGATATGAGCTTCATAAAAGGAAATGAGGAAGTACAAAAACATCCAAATTTGGGAGAGGTCTTACACTGACTTCCCAGAATACTCTGCTCATGGATTTTATATATATAAACTTGAATTTTATCAGCATATAAATTGTGCTGTATGTATGGATGTGTTTTAGGCATAGATGATATGGGAAAAGAGTAAAGAAAATTTTGCTGGTTTGAACTATTGTGGGTTTTCAGTTCTGGAGTTTAAACAAAGTCACTGGTTAACAGATGAGAAAGGATAGTAAATAAATTATTCTCTGCTGGGCAAATTAAGTACGATATTACTAAGACTTATGAGAGCTATTGTTCCGCCTTACAGCAGTGGAAAATTATTGGAAAAAATTAGATCCAACATAATGAATCTATAAAAGAATGTGATAGGGATAATATCCTCAATTTGTACTAATTATTTGATTGTGGGTAAAGGAATTAAGTCATCGTAGTGGATTGTTAACAGCAGCCTGAAAATGTCCTGAGAGTGTGCATCCATGTAATCAGAAATCCCAGATTTGTTTTTACAAACAACATTTTGGTAGAGGTCTTGTGTGGAACACTTCCTTGGTAGATAAAAAACGGTACTGCATGCTGGCAGCCACTTTTGCGGCCAGTTAGGCCAAACAAATTGAGAGGAAATTGTAGTTAAATACGTAAGTTACACATGGCTATTTGTAAAAAAGGAAATTTGTTGAGATGGGAAACATTTTTTCGAAGGTTTATTAAGGTGTTATAATATGACATGTGGCAAGGCAAACTATTGGATGGGAAAATTAGATCTGGCTATAGAATAAATTTATTGACCCCTTGAAGTTAATCCTTCGAATCATTGTTTCACTGGCATTTTTGTTCAAATTGGAAATAGTTTGGTAGAGCTTTGGTTAAAACCTTTGGTTGCGGTATCTTGGAACGAAATGATAAACCATAGGAGATTGATAAGAATAGAAAAAATATGGACCCAAAATAGAAAGTTGGATTCATGCCCCTCATTGCAAACAAGCACATGGGGCTAAGGTGGACGATCCCACAGAAAATGAGGCTGCACCTAGCAGCCCAGCAGAACATTCAGTGGTAGATAAATGATAGTCGTGATTTACAGTCATTTGAATTACATTTTAACACCCCTTGCATTGATAAACATTACATTTTCAACATGTGATATTCCTACTTGGAATAGTGACATTTATTTGCCTACATGACATACAATTACCTGCTGATATTAACACCACATGAGTGAAAAATGTATCACAACTACACTCATGATCAGGGGATTGAGTTCAACCCCGGGAGATAGGGGGATCAGGGTAAGACAAATAATCTGATTATGTTACATATTAAGGGATTTTCTTTATTTACCTTTTAGGAAGCTTGTTAGTTTGGTATATAATGTTAAATGTCATCGACATATAACTATGTCATAGATATGAATATATACAAGGAGTAGCAGACTTGTTTGTTGGTTTAGTAGTTATATTGGCAATTGTTTTAGTGGTGGCTTGCTTGAAAGCCTTAGTGACGGTGTGTTTGAATAAGGTAACCAACAACACGATGATAACGCATGAAGTGACAAATGAGGAAAGAAATGTGGAACCAGAAAAGGAAGACTTTTATGGCGACATAAACAGTAGAATTAAGATAATGGCATAACGACAATGTTATGAGTTGTGTCAATTACAATATCAATGAACTCATATCACCACGAGTGACACACTGTTAAAAAAAAAAAAAAAAAAGAGGGACAAGAAAAAGTGGAGAGGAATTATGGTAATAATACATTATGCTTAATTTGTTGGTTTGGAAAAATTGTTGTTGGGAATTAGGTATTCCCGTTTGTGATTGTAATCATATACAATGCTATTCTTAGTTTAGTAATAAAATACATACCTGATTGAATATTATTTGTGTGACGCATATAAATGAATATAACTTTTTGAGTTAAGGAAAAACAACAAATTGTTGAATGTGAAACTGTCGGAAGATATACATGATTATGCTGATTTCATGGTAAGATGTACCCTATCTGATTCAGTGTGTGCGGAAAGCAGATTCAGATATGACTGAGCATAAAGATAAGACGAGATCACATTTTGGAGGGATTGCTAACGGAATTGGGAAGAAGTTCGAGAAAGAAAATTTGTGGCTAAAAAATGAAGTTAATCGTGGCATACACCCTCTTTCTCAAAGAATGATGAAGACATTCTCCCGTGTAACTTGGAGATGAATGCTTACCTTCACCAAGGAAATTTATGTGACCATTTGCCTGGATCACACTGCAACATATGAAAGAAAGGCGATCACTTACTCTTGTTCGAAGACTTCGAACATTCACCACATCAGAAGTTGCAGGACAACGACATTTTACCTGCAACCTCTGTGAAATGCGGGGACATATGTTATTACTTCACCAACGTCCGGGGAACCAGCATGGAGCTGCAAAAACGGCTGTGCCCTTGTCACAACAGCTGTGCACGATTCTGCTGGTTGCTCCTGGTAAGGACCATGAATGACCTGAACACCATGGTCCCAACATCAGTGTGGATGCATCCGGCATCCCTGTTCCACATCTTGCTGGCCAATCATGGTTCACAGCAAAAAAGTGGCAAGAATGCTACATGGAGAGAAGGGTCAGTCTATGACTCCGCAGTGTTACCACAACAGCGAAATCCTACACGAAGTAGTGCAGGAGCTATGAAGATATTAGGAGAAAATGCTTCATACCTGGATTCAAACACAAGTGATCAGCCCTTCCTTTCAAACAAAGTCAACATTTGTGTGGAGGCAAACGTTTTTTGCCAGATGGTGCAGATGCTGTACAAAACTTGAAAATGAAGTGAAATTGTTGTATCTTGGTGATGGTGAAGTGTTGTTTTGAAAATATATTTGTGATGCAAATGCAATAGATTGAACGATATGGAAGAAGTCAATGACCAACGAAATGTTTTGTGATTCTTGCAGGATGACGGTGTATGCCTAAGGGAATTTGATTACCAAAGTGATTGATTATTTACTTATACTTGTAATGATGTTTACTAGTAGTGATTGATTGTTTACTTATATTGATGTTTAGATTAATGGTTAATATAAACAAAAACAAAAAGATGAGGGAATTGTGGAAGTGTAACTCAGTGTAACATATTGATTGGCCCTGGTAACTTATTAGTTAACCTGGTAACAAAGCAGATACATTTTATGTGTATGAACAATGTAATCTCTTGAAACACCTGGTCAAGGCCCCAGGCTAGAGCACCCCCCCCCCTGCTGTGATTTCCATTTACACAGCAGGAGGGGAGCGAGCTGATGCCAGGACTCGGTGCGATGCATGACCTCGGGACATTAGCGGAGAGGAGATTAAGTCCAGTTTGGCGATATAACGAGAGCAAACGTTGAGTAAAGTACACTTGTCCTCAGAAGCCCTGCCCGACGGAACGATGGAATGAACGAGTACTTGCTACGTGAAGCGCTGACCGAACGGGAGTGTCGGATGGAGAGAAGGACCAGCGAAAAGATTTAACCTGATCCATTATATTATGCGGTATCATTTTGGTAATTGGATGAAGTGAATACAGTTTAATAAACGAGACCTTTTGTAACCTGTGTCCGGTCTTTGGAGTCCTGTGAGTCCCCCAGTAAATTCCCTGACAATGCCTACGAGTCTGGGCAGGGATTTAAAAAGATCTCCAAACAATTTGAAATCAATCATTCGACTGTCCGGAAGATCATCTACAAGTGGAGAATATTCCAAACAACTGCCAACTTGTTCAGGGCAGGCCGCCCCAGCAAGTTCAGCCCGAGAGCAGACCGCAAGATGCTGAAAGAAGTCTCTAAGAACCCCAGAATGTCATCACGGGATCTACAGGTAGCTGTTGCCACTGTTGATGTCAAAGTGCACGAGTCTACCATTAGAAAGAGGCTGCACAAATTTGATCTACATGGGAGGTGTGCCAGCAGGAAACCTTTGCTGTCCAGAAAGAACATCAGGGCAAGACTAAAGTTTGCCAATGAACACCTTGGCAAAGACCAGCACTTCTGGAACAATGTGCTCTGGACAGATGAGTCAAAGGTAGAGCTAATTGGCCACAGTACCAGAAGACATGTTTGGCGAAAACCAAAGACAGCATTTGACCACAAGAACCTGATACCAACTGTAAACCATGGTGGTGGAAATATTATGGTTTGGGGCAGCTTTGCTGCATCAGGGCCCGGGCAGCTCACCATCATGGAATCCACTATGAATTCTTCATTGTACCAGAGGGTGCTTGAGGATAATGTGAGGCCATCTTTCGGAAAGTTGAAGCTCAACCGAAGGTGGACCTTGCAACATGACAATGACCCTAAACATACCAGTAAATCTCCCAAGGAATGGCTGAAAAGAAAGAAATGGAGGGTTCTGGAATGGCCAAGTCAAAGCCCAGATCTAAATCCCATCGAGATGTTGTGGGGGGATTTGAAACGAGCTGTGCATGAAAGAAACCCCTCAAACATCGCACAGCTGAAAGAATTCTGCATGGAGGAGTGGGCAAAAATTTCTCCCAGTCGATGTCAGAGACTGGTAGACAGTTATAAGAAACGCCTACTTGAGGTTGTTTCTGCCAAAGGGGGCAATACCACCTATTAGAGCCAAGGGTGTACTTACTTTTTCCACATGCGAAATTTGCATTTATGTTTATTAAAATTATACAATGGACTACAAAATGTAAATGTTTCATGATATTTGTTATATTATATCACCTTTATCTATCAATATTGTTGAAATGAAGATCAAATAGCTGTATGTTGAAATATGTTGAAAAAGTCAAAACTTTACATGGGGTGTACTTACTTTTTCACATGACTGTATATAATTCAATTGAAATAAAATAAATGTAAAGCCCCACAGGGGTCGTGTAAAGTTTCACAGAGGGTAGTGTAAAGCCCCACAGGGGGTAGTGTAAAACCTCACAGAGTGTAGTGTAAAGCCTCACAGGGGATAGTGTAAAGTGTCACAGAGGGTAGTGTAAAGGTCCACAAGGGGTAGTGTAAAGTGTCACCGTGTCAGATACCATGTTGTTATTCGCCGGTGGTGATAACGGCGCGGGTGAGCTCGTAATCATCTTCCAGTTGGAAAGTTTGGCAAAGCTTTGATGAGGCGGGATTGGGGACGAAGGGGGAGGGTGTCGGGAACGCCGGGCATGGTATCGAGTTTGGAATACCAGGAAAACGAGGTGTTTCCATGAATCTCAATCACGTGGCTTAGTTATTTGGCATTGGACGAGAATTCAAACCATTCGGAGCTGTTTTTAATTCGGTCCGTTTTGTTGATGTGTTTATAGTTCACGAATTACAGGTGATGGATTTTAAAATTACCTTTTATTTACAGATCGGTACCAAGTATGTGTGTGTGTGCATGTGTGTGTACGTATGTATGTACTATGTATGTTTGTATGTGTGTTTATGTGTTTATGTATGTATTTATGTGCGTGTGTGTGCATGTACGTATGTATGTATGTTTGTATGTATGTGTGTTTATGTGTGTGTGTGTATGTATGTATGTATGTATGTATTTATGTGTGTGTGTATGTATGTATGTGTGTGTGTGTATGTATATATGTATGTTTGTATGTGTGTTTATGTATGTGTGTTTATGTATGTATGTATGTATTTATGTGTGTGTGTGCATGTACGTATGTATGTATGTTTGTATGTATGTGTGTTTATGTGTGCATATGTTTGTATGTATGTGTGTTTATGTGTGTATGTATGTATGTATGTATGTATGTATGTATGTATGTATGTATGTATGTGTGTTTATGTGTGCATTTGTGTATGTATGTGTGTTTATGTGTGTATGTATGTATGTTTGCATGTATGTGTGTTTATGTGTGTATATGTATGTATGTATGTATGTATTTATGTGTGTGTATGTGTGTGTGTGTGTATGTATGTATGTATGTATGTATGTATGTGTTTGTATTTATGTTTGTGTGTGTATGTGTGTATGTATGTTTGTATGTATGTTTGTATGTATATGTGTGCGTGTGTGTGTGTGTGTCTGTGTGTGTGTGTGTGTATATATGTGTGTGTGTCTATGTGCGCGTGTGTGTGTGTGTGTATATATATTTTTGTGTGTGTTTGTGTGTGTATATGTTTGTGTGTGTGTGTCTATGTGCGCGTGTGTGTGTGTGTGTGTATATATTTTTGTGTGTGTATATGTTTGTGTGTGTATATGTTTGTGTGTGTGTGTGTGTGTGTCGTCCTTCACCTGACAGTCGGTAGCAATGTGGTGGCATCAGTTTCTGCAAGGATACAGATAAAGCTGTTCCACTAAGCAGGAACCTGTAATTTTACCTCCACCACCAAAGGTGAACCGAGATTATATTTTCACCCCTGTCTGTTTGTCTATTTGTTTGTGAACAGGATTTCTCAAAGAGTTATGAACGGATTCGGACGAAACTTTATGGACAGATTGGAAGTGTGACAAGGAAGAATTGATTCAATTTTTGGTGAAGATCTGAATAAGTATCCGGACACGAGAATTTTTAAAGTAATTATTCACCATTGAGAGATATGGTAAAAACGATATACACACAAAATATATCTCAAAAAGTTAATGACGAGTTATGACAAAACTCAGTGGATTTGTTGATTGGGTGACAAGAACAAGCTGATTAGATTTTGGTTCAGGTCCGAATCAGGATCAGACCTATCAGTGGGATACAAAACGTAACGTGTTCAGCCTGGCGGAGGTTTGCGCTCTACCGAGTGACGTTCAAGTCACAGGGAGACGCAGGTTATGTTTTCACACCTGTCTGTTACTTGCGTATTTTGATTGGTCGCGTGTGTTATTCTGTCTGTCTGTCTGTATGACATTCACCTACAGGTCACAATTTTAAACCGATCTTCATGAAACTTCCCCAAATGGTGGAGTTGGTCATGAGGAAGAAGCTTAGCGATTTTGGGGTCAAAGGTCAAAAACTTTGTCGGATTTTTGAAATTTTCATCGAATTGACTTAAAATTTGAATAGGATGGGCTTTGCTTTTTTTTTTCCACTAATTTAACTAGCAATTATTTTTGAGGTCACAAGGTCAATAGGTTGGTTTTCATGTAAACAAATTCCTATTGCATTGCATTTGATATAAGTATTAAATAAGGAGGTATTTAGGTAAAAATAATATGTATAAAATGTATTATAAGTTAGCATTAATGTGATTGGTTGGTGGTTGCGAGGATACGCAGTGCAGCGTGGTGGCATCGGTTGTGGATGACAATTTGAATGGCAGTTTGAGTTGCTGGTTGGATGGAGATGCTGTGTAATGGACATGCCTGTCGGGTGGAGTATTTATTGCTAAGTATATTGTTATATAAAGTGATTTATGATTAAGTTATTAGTTTGTGTTAATATTTAAATAAAAGTTGTAATTATCTAAGTTTGAATGAGGATATTGCATTGCTGTGTTGACTAACTGTCTGGACACAACGTGTTGTGGGTCCATTGATGTTGAGTAATCTACTGATGTGGACCTGCAGGATTGAGTAATCTACTGATGCGGACCTGCAGGATTGAGTAATCTACTGATGTGGACCTGCATGAAGCGTGATTCATCACTCCAGAGAACGCGTTTCCACTGCTCCAGAGTCCAATGGCGGCGAGCTTTACACCACTCCAGCCGACGCTTGGCATTGCACATGGTGATCTTAGGCTTGTGTGCGGCTGCTCAGCCATGGAAACCCATTTCATGAAGCTCCCGACAAGCAGTTGTTGTGCTGACGTTGCTTCCAGAGGTAGTTTGGAACTCGGTAGTGAGTGTTGCAACCGAGGACAGACGATTTTTACGCGCTACATGCTTCAGCACTCGGCGGTCCCATTCTGTGAGCTTGTGTGGCCTACCACTTCGCGGCTGAGCTGTTGTTACTGTGAGACGTTTCCATTTCACAATAATCACACTTACAGTTGACTGGGGCAGCTCTAGCAGGGCAGACATTTGACGAACTGACTTGTTGGAAAGGTGGCATCCTATGATGGTGCCATATGGAAAAGTCACTGAGCTCTTCAGTACGGCCTATTCCACTGCCAATGTTTGTCTATGGAGATTGCATGGCTGTGTGCTTGATTATATATTCCTGTCAGCAATAGGTGTGGCTGAAACAACCGATTTAATCCACTAATTAGAAGGGATGTCCGCATACTTTTGGTCATGTCTTGTGTATATATATATATATGTGTGTGTGTGTGTGTGTGTGTGTGTGTGTGTGTGTGTGTGTGTGTGTGTGTGTGTGTGCACGTGTGTAATTTGTTTTTCATGTGGGTGGGCCTCAGGAGATGGAACGGGAATCTACCAGGTCTGAAAGTATCCACCTCCATTAACGTGTATGTCTATTACAGTGCCTTCAGTAAGTATTTACACACTTTGACTTTTTTCACATTTTCTTGTGTTACAGCCTGAATTTAAAACGGATTAAATTGAGATTTTTTTGGTTATCGATCTACACATAATACCTCATATGGTCAAAGTCCCGGATTTATTTTTCTCAGAAATTTTACAAAATAATTAAAAATGAAAATCTGAAATGTCTCGGGTCACTAAGTATTCAACCTCTTTGCTATTGCACTCCAAATTAAGCTCAGGTGCATCCAATTTCCTCTAATCATCCTTGAGATGTCTCTGCAACTTGATTGGAGCCCACCTGTGGCCAAATCAATTGATTGGACATGGCTTAGAAATAATCACACCTTTCTACATCAGGTCCCACAGTTGACAGGGCATGCCATAGCAGAAACTCCACTAGGAAGTCCAAGGAACTAACTGTCTGAAGAACTCCGAGATAAAAGTGTGAGGAGGCGTAGATCTGGGGAAGTGTATAAAAGCACCTCCTCCTGCCACGCACCTCCAACCACATTCTCAACCTCTAGTCTAAAAAAAGACCCAATTTCTTTCTCAATAACCACCTTCTAGTGAGCACCTGGCTACCTGTCTGCATACACTTACTATATGAGCTATGACCATGCAGCGATCCCCACATATTCAATAGAATCCCTGAAAATTAAATCACTTCCCACAACTAAATCCTTCTAAAGATCCCCCAAAACCTTTAGCTCCTCTTCAAGGGTTCCGTACAGACCCTCCCACATCGCTCCCCCTCTAAATATGACACTACGACATGAAACATAATTTTAAACTTTAGAAAAGCTTGTCAAGGACTGACGAGCAGAATCCTCATGCATGGCTGAACCACATGATGGGCTTTCAGCAGCACCTGCATGTCACATGTTTGGCGCCTTCAACCCCGCTGATTTACCTGACAGTGCACCCGATGACCGAATGCATTTTATCCACTTCTGCTGTATCTGTATCAATAAGCTGATTCCAGTTTGAGTTTTCTCTCTCTCCATTGACCTGCATATGTTCTTGATGACATCACTTTTGTGTCCAAAATAGAACAACAGATAAACAACCAATTTTTTTTAAATATAATATTTTTTTAACCTTCATCAGCAGCACGGTCCAATCACTTCATCCTCCCTCCTGTGATTGATGCTTTGACAAAAGGAACCTGAACAACAGCAGGGGAAGGCAAAGATGACCTTTTGATGTATCTGTCGACTGCGGCATGCAGCGGAGTATATCATGTTACGGTGGAAGTGACGAAGAAGACTTTTCATCAAATGTGAAGGCAAAAGAGAGGCTTTTTGTCACTGATTGTTAACGTCGAGTCAGAGTCTGTCCAACTTGGTTCGGTTGTCTCTTCATTAGACTGGCTCTTTTTGGGTGTGTGTTTAGAGCCAAACGAGCAATTGTGAAACTCTTGAATCATATACAGAATGTACTTGTAGTTTAAATACACAGTTCTTGGCTCTTCAATCCCTCCGCACGTGCGTTAGCTCCAAACTTACCTGCTTTTATATTCACGAACATCACCTTTTCGACGATCTACAAAATTATGGACACTCGTGCGATGAGATTTTCATCGACAGGAAATAGACATAGAAGACAGCCGGCTTAAGGTCACTCCCAATAATAGTAATAATAATAGTTCACTTTTAAGGAACGTTGACACCAGGAGAAAGCCATTCGGCTCATCAAAGCCTGCACTAGAGTTGCCAACCTATGGTTATTTGTCCGTGCCCTATGATTTTTAAATTGTGTGTATCAAGGAAAGAAGCAGAACATGCCATGTTTAGCCTTTGGTATGACTCAGCCAGAGTTCGAACCACCAACCTCCCAGACTCGGAGCAGACACTTTAGCTATTGTGTCACTGGATATTATGAGTGGATCTTGCCTCAGCACCCTGAACTATCATACATATATATATATATATATATATATATATATATATATTGTTGCGGATCCCGGGTTCATCGACGTACTAAGGGGGGTTTAAGCCCTGCTCCCCCTCGAACTCCGAGTCCACGAGGCCGCCAACCACACTACACTCGTGGTGGACGGATTGCTAAGCAATTCCAGCCACCGAGCCCGCAACTACGCACGGAAGGGTTAACGGTCACGACCCGAGTACCTTCCACACATGCAGCTGTGAGAACGGGGACTGAACCCCGCACGAGTCACGGTGATACTGGACGCCCGAGCGGTTGTGCGTCGCGTAACTCGTGCCGTAAACACTATCGAACCCGATCGAGCGGTTTTAATTCGGGGCGATGCTAGGTCAATGTGGAAAGGACGATGACGGCCAGGTTTGACACCAAACACAGGATTTATTCACAATGCACAGTATTCACAAACGGGACAAAGCGAAGAATCTTAGCGGCCTTACCTAGGTTCCCAGACAAGGGCCCTCATTCGTCCGGGGAAGGGAAGGAAGAGGGTAATGCGCACAAAGCGCGGCCGCTTCGTGCAGCTTGCTTGGACGGGCTCATTGGACGGAAGCCCCCAAGGATCGCTCCAACCCAGGACACCACAGCCGGAGATGTTCACGGCCGGGGCGTTGATCAAGGACGTGCACGTAGCAGGAACCCGAGGAGCGTATCTCAGCCTGCAGGAGCCAAGCGAGCGAGGAAGAGTATAGCGTTCTGGCAAAAGCTCGCGTCAGAGGGAGAGGCTAGCAGGAACCCGGCAAGAAGAAGCTCAGTATCTCAGGGTCAGCGAGGCAGAGAGCGCGAGGCAGAGAGCCTCAGAGATCGGAGCGCCTGCAAGAGAGAGAGCGGGGAGTCCGGGCCGGGTTTTATAACCCCTCGAAACCCCACTCGAATGTTCCACGGGCCTCCATTGGCCGCCTGGGGTCACGTGTCGTGATAGCCCCCCATTGGTCATCCTCGGCCACTCTCTGCAGCTCCCATTGGCTGCTCGCTACTCATTGGCCATGCCCTTTGGCTCCTCCTTCGGGCCTGCAAGGCCTGGCCTAGGCCCATGACGAGGCACTTTAGGCTTCAATGAGGCCTACCATTACCCTGCCTGCCTCAACGCATACTAACACTGGGAAGGAGATTATGCTTTACATTTAATAAGAAATAACTAACTATACGAGGCTACATGTTGTGGTGTAACTAACTATGGGGGGGTTGCCTTTATTTACAAAACCGCAACACGACCCCCCTCTCCGACCAGACTCGTCCCGAGTCGACCTCAGGCGGAGCGACCGGTAGAGTCGGCGTTAAATTTCTTACTTTTACCATTAGTGTGACACATAGATGTAATCCCCCTAACATTTAACTCTAATCCCATGTGTGCGACATCATTTACACTAGATATGTCCCTCCTAAAGCGTTGAGCAGCTAACTAACAGACTCACACCCACAACTGTTCGTGCATTTCCGGAATTTTTAAACTAAACGCATAGCCTATATTTGCATGCACAAAACTTAACCTTTATTTACAACACTACAACCCAGGACCTGGACTTGAGGGAAGGAATGGAGAAAGGAAATGGAGACACTTGCTGCTTGTTATCTTGCGGCTTCTTGTCTTGTGGTGTGCGGGCTACCAAAAACCGGCTGGCCCTGACCGGCATACAGGCCATTTGAAGATCAGGGCCATCTAAATCTTCACAATTGCACACATGGATCACTTTCTTCACAAGCAGGGCCACTTCACACGTGGTCCAAATGCGTGGCATCAGTGCCACTCAACAGGTGATACATGTGTGTGTGGTGCCAGTGCCACCCAACAGGTGGTCCGAACGTTGGCCCGAATGCCACCCAACAGGTGGTCCAAGGATGCAAGATGATGGGGCAGCCAAAAGCTGCCACAGCAGAGGTGCGGGACCACAAGGCTTGTGGTCCATAAGTGCAAGATGAAGGGATGTTTGGCAGCAAGATGCTGCAACAGGTGGGCCTCCAAATGGTCCTGGGTGGGGAGGAAGACAAGGCGCAACAAGCACACGGAAAAGCAAACAGTGGCACACGAAAAACAAGGTGACCAGGCACCACCATACCTGGTGCGGTGAGAGGAATGCGGCAGAGTGAGCGGAGCAAGCTCATCCCTAACCGTACGTACCCCCCACCGTGGACTACACTACCCTAGCACCCCTTGTATTTAGAATTCGTCTCTACGTCCTGTCTCCCATGTCGCCCTCTAACGCCAAATTCATCCCAAAATCCCTCCCAGGTTCTCCCAGGAAGGAAGGGACGGAATAAAACAATGTTCCACTCATGTCGTGATGCATCTCACTTCCCAACAGCTTACAGAGCCTCGCGGTGTAAAGTTCGTCCTCCGTGGTGAATGGTTGTGGATGGTGCGAAGGGGTCTCACATCCTAACTACACTGACAACATTACTCATTTAAACTCCCAGTGGTCGTACCCTGCCAGTAGGCCTCTTTAAACGATGTGGTTCTAAGAACCCGAATTTCCATTGCCCACACTGTGGTGCCCTCCTGAATTTGGGTCTCACCCCACAAATTTTCTCCCTGTGCCCTCGCACAATTTTGGGGCTGGGTCGTGTGGCTCTACCAGCAGGTCTACCTACCTGCGCCCCTCCGTTCACTGGAGCTGCCTCCCGAGCTTGCCTGCTCCTCACCCTAATTTACCTGGGGAAGGCCCTCCCTGGCGCTTACCCCCTCGATGCCCACCTTGGCATTGGGCAACCCGGGTCCTTTCCCTGGATCCTCAGGCCCCACTCACACGCTAACCTAACTGGCTCCCAGAGCCTACCTGTGGCCTTACCTGGCCGACAAGCTACTAGTGACGGCGTGCCTCAATAACTATTACTACCAATTAAGCCACACGCCCAGCCATTTCACCGCCTCATGCACCTCACAAAACACTACGTTCTACCATCAGCACCACAGGTATCAATATCCATGCAATTTACCTGCAACCTCTACCTAACTCTAAACTACCCACCCGGGCTTTCGTGAATGTGTTCCACTCCCCCCATTCAATCCTTCGCACCATGCATTCCACACCAATTATTTCCACACCATGCATTCCACACCTTTTATTTCCACAATCCCATTCACACTTACACACACAGCATCATCTATCTAACTAATTTCCCCTACAACTCGTGCTTCCCTCGTCATCCCTTTAAACTATGCACACCATTTTCTTTTAACAACCACTAAACTCAATCAGCCTGTCATCCTTCCGAGGTCGGCTAATTGAGTACCAGTTCACTGGTAATTCCCTGTTTGTCGTTAAAGGCGGCAAAAAGGGTTGGCGTCAGGAAGGGCATCCGGCCGTAAAACATTGCTTCAAAAAGGGGACCGAAAAACAACAACAACCACGGTTCCCGAAAAAGGCCAACCCCCGCTTTGCGGGGAAAAATGGCCTCTAAAGGTGGTTTAACCACTAAACTCTCTACGTCCCCTCTACAGTTCATGTCACTACTTAATTATTGTCCCTATGGTCTCTCGAAACCCCTAACAATGATCCTAGCCCTCCCTCGGCTAGTTTCGGTGCCCCATGGAGGCAACCATTGCTGGCCCCTCCATGGGCCTAACACTGCCATCCCCCTAAACTAGTGCTCATGGCCCCCCCCCCCCCCCCATGTGAGGAATGGTCACACTACCATTCCCCCACATGGGGTACAATACTCCCCCCAGTCTTCTAGACTATGAGCCCCCATTCATGGAGGTACTTTGTCACGGCTCGGCCTCTAAGGGCCGAGCGATCCATGCAGGTGGTTGGTCGCCTGTATGGGTTGTCCAGCCGGCATTGACGATCCGAGGGGGGAGGAATTGATGGGCCCAGGTGCCGGGCTCCATCCCTGCGCGGGGCCCTTTGGTCCCATGCACGATGACCCAACTGGCCACGGTCAGAGCACCTTACCCGGTAAGGTGCGTGGCTTTGAAATTCCATAATTACCCCTCACAACCCGCCGACCGCCCTTGCTGCGGTACGGCGCCAACAATACCGTGCGGATGCCGGAGGCATGAATCGTGCACACCGCTCCTTGCGAGATCAACGCAGCACCGATTCCCTCCAGTCCCCACGGCGCACCACTCACCGGGGGCTCGCGTACGCTACTCGTCCCGCTAAGCGCTACCCCGGTCGGTGTCGATGCCTGGGCCGCGTCATCACAATCCGCTACACACTCCATACTCGCACACCCAGGCGCACACATGCCTTTCACACACTCCGTCATCACACACACTGGTGCACACTCTTTCTCCATGCACTCCGTACCCACACACACCGGTGTGCACTCTTTCTCCACGCACTCCGTACACATACTTGCACACCTCTCAATGGGCCCTTCACGACCGCCCGGGTCTCGCCTCTCTCCCAAGCTCACCGAGCACCCGTTCGCACCAAACACATTCCCGATATTACAACTCACCTCGGGGCTCTCCTTCCCCCGCTTCTCTGCCAGCACCTGCAAACTTTTTATTTGGTCAGCAAGCATGTCATCCCGGTGCGAACACAAACCTTGTACACATTCCATAACTTCCTCCCTTAATTCACTCCCTGTCTCTGCTTGTGTCTTTTTAATTTCCATCATTACCTCTTCTACCTCCTTTATTTCCCGGTGCGCCTCCGAAATCTCCCCTTCTACGCGTTCCTCGCACCACTTCACCTCGCCGCGCACCACTGCTACCGCCTCGCTCGGCTTACGCCCAATCTCCTCCCCCATCTTTTTCGTGTTGCACATTGATTCGATTATCTTCTCTCCCATGGTGTCCATCCGTTTACTCATTTTATTCATTTCACATCTCGACTCTTCCATTTGCAGCTCAATGGATGCTTTCATTTGAATCAAGAACAACTCCATGTTAAACCCGGCTTGCACAGCGGGCTCGGCCGCCGCGTGCAAAGCGCCGCCATTTTCTCCCCCTCCTGCTGCACCCTCATCAACTCACCCTTCCAATTGTTCCTGCTGGTCCTGGGTCATTAATTCGTCCACATTTTCTATGCCCACCGGCACCTGGTCATCTTGGCCTGCCATCGCACGAATCTAAAAAATTTGTTTTTAAACTAAATTTCCACTCGCTCATAATTTTGAGTACGTGAAGCGCACTCCAGGTCCAAATCTCACTCCTGAGACCAATTTTGTGTCAGGGTTCAAATCCCACTACTGCCTACCAATTTTGTTGCGGATCCCGGGTTGTTCGACGTACTAAGGGGGGGTTAAGCCCTGCTCCCCCTCGAACTCCGAGTCGACGAGGCCGCCAACCACACTACACTCGTGGTGGACGGATTGCTAAGCAGTTCCAGCCGCCGAGCCCGCAACTACGCACGGAAGGGTTAACGGTCACGACCCGAGTCCCTTCGACACACGCAGCTGTGAGAACGGGGACTGAACCCCGCACGAGTCACGCTGATACTGGACGCCCGAGCGGTTGTGCGTCGCGTAACTCGTGCCGTTAACACTATCGAACCCGATCGAGCGGTTTTAATTCGGGGAGATGCTAGGTCAATGCGGAAAGGACTATAACGGCCAGGTTGGACACCAAACACAGGATTTATTCATAATGTACAGTATTCACAGAAACGGGACAAAGCAAAGAATCTTAGTGGCCTTACCTAGGTTCCCAGACAAGGGCCCTCATTCGTTCGGGGAAGGGAAGGAAGAGGGTAATGCGCACAAAGCGTGGCCGCTTTGTGCAGCTTGCTTGGACGGGCTCGTTGGACGGAAACCCCCAAGGATCGCTCCAACCCAGGACACCACAGCCGGAGATGTTCGTGGCCGGGGCATTGATCAAGGACGTGCACGTAGCAGGAACCTGAGGAGCGTATCTCAGCCTGCAGGAGCCAAGCGAGCGAGGGAGAGTATAGCGTTCTGGCAAAAGCTCGCGTCAGAGGGAGAGGCTAGCAGGAACCCGGCAAGAAGAAGCTCAGTATCTCAGGGTCAGCGAGGCAGAGAGCACGAGGCAGAGAGTCTCAGAGATCGGAGCGCCTGCAAGAGAGAGAGCGGGGAGTCCAGGCCGGGTTTTATAGCCCCCCGAAACCCCACTCGAATGTTCCACGGGCCTCCATTGGCCGCCTGGGGTCACGGGTCATGACAGCCCCCCATTGGTCATCCTCGGCCACTCCCTTCAGCTCCCATTGGCTGCTCGCTACTCATTGGCCACGCCCTTTGGCTCCTCCTTCGGGCCTGCAAGGCCTGGCCTAGGCCCATGATGAGGCACTTTAGGCTTCAATGAGGCCTACCATTACCCTGCCTGCCTCAACGCATACTAACACCGGGAAGGAGACTATGATTTACATTTAATAAGGAATAACTAACTATACGAGGCTACATGTTGTGGTGTAACTAACTATGGGGGGGGGGTTGCCTTTATTTACAAAACCGCAACAATATATATATATATATATATATATATATATATATATATATATATATATATATGTATATATATATATATATATATATATATATATATATATACGTACACACACACACACATAAATAAATACATATACATACACATGCACACATACATACATGCATATACAGACGTGGCCAAAAGTATTGGCACCTTTGCACTTTTTTCAAATAATGCATCATTTCTTCCAGAAAATTGTTGAAATTAAAAAATATTTTGTTATCCACATTTGTATTTCTTTGGTTTGCAGTGGAACAAAACAAAAGAAGCTGAAAAAATTACGAAATCTTTGCTTATTCCACACAGAAATCCTAAAATGGCCTGTACAATATTATTGGCACCTGTTAGAAGTTGCTAGAAATAATTAGATTTCAACAGTTGATACTCCTTTACTTTGGAATTGAATTCACCTGGGTGAGTTGCAGGTGCCTGCAATATAAAAATCACTCATTCAACCAGTTTCAATGGAGAAAAGGAGTCATTCTGCTGTTCTGTGTCACTGTGTGTACCACGATGAGTATGGAGAAAAGAAAGAAAACCAGAGAATGTCTGAGGAGGTCAGACACAAGATTGTAGCCAAGCATGGACAATCTCAAGGCTACAAGTCCATCTCCAGAGACCTTGATGTTGCTGTGTCCACCGTACGCAATGTTATCAGAAAGTTTAAAGCCCATGGCATTGTAGGTAACCTCCCTGGACTTGGCTGCAAGAGAAAACTTGATCGAATATTGCAGCGAAGGATTGCTCGGGTGGTGGAGAAAGCATCTCGATCAACTGCCAAACAGATTCAAGCTAACCTTGAGACAAAAGGTACGACAGTTTCAACTCGCACCATCCATCATCAACTCAATGAAAGGTGGTTCTATGGTGGGAGACCAGGAGGATCCCACTGCTGAGAGCGAGACATAATAAAGCCCGATTGGAGTTTGCCAAAACACACCTGAACAAGCCAAAATCCTTCTGGGAGAATGTCCTGTGGACAGATGAGACCAAATTAGAGCTTTTTGGTTAAGCACATAATCTTTATGTTGAAAGAAAACAAAATGAAGTCTTCAAAGAAAAGAACACCTTCCCTACAGTCAAACATGGAGGAGGTTCAGTGATGTTCTGGGGTTGCTGTGCTGCCTCTGGCACTGGGTGTCTTGAACGTGTGCATGGCATCATGAAATCAGGAGATTACCCAGGCATTTGGAGAGTAATGTTCAACCTCGTGGCAGAAAGCTGGGTCTCTGTCGAAGGTCATGGGTCTTGCAGCAGGACAATGACCCCAAATACACTTCAAAAAGCACCCCAGGAATGGTTCAAGACAAAATGCTGAACTATTCTGAAGCGGCCAGCAATGAGTCCAGATCTAAATCCCATTGAACACCTGTGGGGAGATCTGAAAACAGCAGTTGGGAGAAGGCACCCTTCAAATCTGGGAGGACTGGCGCAGTTTGCAGAAGAAGATTGCGCCAAAATGCCAGTAGAGAGGTGTAGGAAGCTCATTCATGGCTATAGGAAGTGCTTGACTGCAATTATTTTGTCCAAAGTCTGTGCTACCAAATATTAAGTCTAGGGTTTCAATAATTTTGTCAATGTCATTTCTTTTTATTTTCTGATTTAAAAGGATATTATTAAGTTCTGAATCAAAAACAAAGGTTCTGTAATATTAGCAGTGAAATATATAATTGTGGAGACCAAATACTTTTGTCAATTCCAACTTACTTTTCCAGGAAATTGTGAATTATTTTTAAAAAGTGCAAAGGTGCCAATATTTTTGACCACTACTGCACACACATACATCCATATATATATATATATATATATATATATATATATATATATATATATATATATATATATATATATATATATATACATACAGACTTGGCATTTAATATGGAATATTTTTTTGTGGGGGTGAACTTACTTTTCAAGATGTCTTAGAACCAAAAGTTCATTGGAATTATGTTGAAATTGTTCTAGATTTTGTTAAAGTGACCTTTAAAAGAAACAAAAACCACATTTGACATTTCGAAGCAAATAAATTGATCCTTGAAAGTGATGTAAACTGATATCGAACTCAATTCACGGACAGTACTGTGTTAAACTTCTCTGCGTTTTCCAGAAGTATCTCTTTATTTTGCACATCAGCCAAAAAAAATTTCAACAAAAACAAAAGCTAAATTATGACTGGGATTACGGACAGTAAAATTACAGTTCAGTTCTTCGTGTAACCCCCACGAGCATTCAGAAGAGCATGTACCCGTTGAGGCATGCTGTTCACGAGATTTTCCAAGGTTTGGACAGGAATTGCTTGCCACGCAGTGACAATAGTCTGCTGCAATTCACGCACAGAGGTAGGCTGCTGGTCCAAGTTGTCGATTTGACGCGTTAATTCTGCCCACAAGTTCTCTATCGGATTCATATCCGGGGACATGGCAGGCCACTCCATATGCTCTACACCATGGTCAGCAAGAAAGTGTTGGATCATGCGAGCACTATGAGGCCGTGCATTGTCATCTTGGAAGACAAAGTTTCCTCGAAAGGCTGCACGAGCAAATGGAAGCAATGTTTCTTCCAGAATGGCCCTGTACTTGAACTGGTTCAGGTTTCCATTCAGAACAACCAGGTCAGTTTTGCCCCCTGCATGAAAAGCAGCCCAAACGGTCACCCCGCCACCTCCAGCTTGGACTCTTGGCACTATACAATCTTTGTTGTAGGCTTCATGCACTTGTCTGTGCACTCGGACGTGGCCATCTTGACGATAGACCAGAAATCTAGACTCGTCACTGAAGATCACGTGATTCCAGTGTCCTGGCTGCCATTGACGGTGCTCTCTGGCCCACTGCAATCGGCGCTGGCGGTGTTGTCTGGTCAGGCGTGGCTTTCTCAGGGGACGCCTGGCACGATAGCCTGCTTGAACCAGTCGTTGGTTGACTAGCCTTCTGGATACAGGCACATTTGTCAGTTGCTGCCACTCAGCCCTAAGCCGATTAGCTGACTTGGTACGGCCATTGCGGACTAACCGGTGCAGCTGGCGATCATCCCTCCTTGTGGTTCTGCAGGGACGTCCTGGCCTCGGTATTGGAGTAGGGACACCCCTCTGAGCATTTTGTTTCAGGATCTTTGACACCTGACCTTGAGTGATGCCATACTGCCGAGCAATAGCACGCTGTTTCATGCCGTAATTTCGTAAAGCCACCACTCCATGACAAACAGCATTGTCGAGTTGACGGACCATCTCCAGAGGAAGCGGCAATAACTTTTGGAGACGTGCAGCAGTTGTTTTCCACTAATACAGAATGCAACAACCCTTGTATACCCGACTGTGAAGCCAATCATCAAATGCACCTGTCCGTACATTTTGCCACGCCACCTGTGATATAATCCTGTTGTTGACTTCTTGCTGCGACAGACAATCAGTGACATGGTTCTTTCAACAAATAAATCACCAAAGTGTAAAAGAAACTCACCAGATTGATATACTGAGTTAAGAAAGTAAACCCAAGTCAAGAAAAAAAAAATATTCCATATTAAATGCCAAGTCTGTATATATATATATTTATACATATACACACATACATAAATACATTTATATGCACATACATACACACATACACACATACAAACATGCATAAATACATACACACATACATATTGTTACGGCCGTGGGGTTCAGGTCCACTAAGAGCCTCCGTTCCCTCCCAAACTTACCGGACCTGAGGCTGCCGCGCACCAATAACTTCGTACTTCGGCAGGTTGTGAACCAGCAACTACGAACGCCAATTTGTCCGTCGTGCGAAAGCAGAATCCAATCGTCTGATACCGCTTACCTGTACCACGTGACGGTTCCAATCAGGGAACGTACCCTCCGGCGGTGTCACACTTTTGTTCCTGGATGGAAATTTAGATGGCCGAGCAACCGTTGGTACCCGCTGGGATGATATTTTAACATGCAGCGGGGTATAAAAGCCTTGGTTACGGCCGATCCCTACTTTTGGTGTGAGCAATGGCGCCGGAGCAATGAAAGAAAGGACATTCACGGACAGTTGGAAAGGAAACGTTAAACTATAGGTTCTCAAAGTGGTCCCTACCGCCCCCCAGTGGGCGCTGGGAACTTTCAGGGGGGTGCTCGAGAGTCCACGGCGGTAGGGGGGCGCTGGCAATGATTTGGGGGGAACTGGCGATTTAGAGGAGCAGCGGCGATTTGGAGCGCTCATTGGGCTTCCTGCAGTCTGAACAGGTTACCCGGCGCCATTCGGCAAATTGGCCATCCAATCAACGACCACATTCTTTCCCCCTTCGCATGGTTTTTATGATCACATATTCGCTGATGTCGTGTCGGTATTTTCTTGTCCATACATGTTCACGCAACAAACATGATAGTGTATGACACCAGCGAAATACTATTGGCCGCCAATGCGGCCAATAGTACAACACTAATTTTTGTCACGTGGTGCCATTTCAACCAATCGGCTTGCAAGAATCTTTTTATGCGGGATATAATACACTCTATTCATGCTGGACGAAATTATCAACCTCCACAATGATGATGAGGCGAAGGCAAGATTCTCGCAGCATGAATATGGCAAATTCTGGATTCTGGAGCGGGGCGAATACCCCGCAATGTGGACAGAGGCAGACTTGCTGCCTATGGTGTTCCCCGCATCATACCTCGTTGAAAGAGGGTTCAGCGCCGTGTTGGTGCTGCTGACCAAGTATCGAAACCGCCTTGACATTACCAAGAGAGGCGATCTGCATCTCTACCTCACTGAGATGGAGCCAGACATTCGTAATCTCGCAGCGAGTCACCAGGCCCACCCTTCACACTAACGGTATTTGGGCCTGTGATAACAGATTCCCAGTTTGCCTCACCTGGACCTGTTCTGCTGAAACATTGTAGGTCGTGCAAAATAAAGTAAAATATTATTCAGAAAAAATTTGGCTTCTGTTATTTTTGCTTCCTATCTACATAAATTCTGGGTGTCCGACCACCAACGATAGGACAAGGGGGGCATTGGGTCGGTCCAAGAGGGCAGAAGGGGGCGGTAGTCCAAAAAAGTTTGCGAACCACTGCGTTAAACGATTCGACTTATTGACAAGTATTTACAACTTATCGATAGGAAAGAAAAATGGACAAGAGGCAGAAACTCAGCTTAATCTATGCCTTATGATGATCACTATGAATAACACAACAAGGGCGCCCAGCGCATAATCACAGGGGAGGGGGAGGGGAAAACGAACGTCGGGATCTTGTCAGCAAAATGGTTACGATGTTACCAGGACCTTGTTGTCTTGATTCACCAATAAGCACCAGGCTGGCAAGGGCAGTCCCCAACACGAGCATGAAGAAGCAGTCCTAGCACGAACATGGCCAGGCAAGCAGGCACGTGCAGAGAGACTCCAAGTCATGAACATATGCAGAGTGTCTGATGATCACGTGCAGAGTGCAGAGAGAGTCCAAGTCATGCACACGTGCATAGAATCCGATGACCACGTGCAGAGTGCAGAGTGTATGCTGACCATGTGCAGAGTGCAGATAGACCAATGAACACATGTAGAGAGTCCAATGACCACGTGCAGAGTGCAGAGAGTCCGATGAACACTTGCAGAGTGTCCGATGACCACGTGCAGAGTGAAACTGGCAGGCAGAATGCAGGCACGTGCAGAGAGAACAAAGTCCAAATCATCAGAGAGAGAATCAAGTCGTGGCCTCGTGCACAAAGAGAGTTCGTCATGCACATGTGCAGCGAGAGGGAGCAGAGAGAGACTGGCCAAGAGAGAGAATCAAGTGTACAGAGAGCGAAAAGCAGGTGCACAGCCAACAAAGTCCAAAGCTTTTCCATCCGGCCCCTCCTGTGGGTGGGGCTGTTTTACGGGCTGCCGATTGGTGGAGTTTCGCTTCCCCTGCCCCCACAAGCCCTCCCCAAAGTTCCTCTGGTGTTCATTAGTGGCCTATTGTGTCACCCTGCCCCCACAAGCCCTCTTGAATGGACTTTTACCTGGTGCATTTGAAAAGTTCCCGGTCCACAAAATGTTGGTGCTCGCATCCACCCTTGAGGCCCTTGGCCTGTCTCCTGTCCTTCAAGACTTTGAATCAATATCTGTGGATGCAATCTTTGTGCATTTGCCTGGCTAATTATCCCCTTATGAGTATAGGGCCTGTCGTTCCCTCCGCAACGCATGACATACTAACCCACATAAGGGGAAGGGACGAAGATAATGTTCTGCGATGAAATAACTACTCTAAGGGACCTGTATGGTGGTTGGCGTTACTTCTTAGCGGTTTCCCAAAACCGCAACAATACACATATATATATATACAAACATACATTCAATATTCATACACATACATACATACATACACACATGCACGTACATGCATACATACATACATACATACATATACATACATACATACATACATATGTACACACATACATTCAATATACATACACATACATACATATGTACACACACACATTCAATATACATACACATACATACATACACACATACACATACAAACATACATACACATATACATACATACATACATACATACATATGCACATACATACACATACATGCATACATACACACACCTACATACACATGCATACACATATACATACACACATACATACACACATAACATACATACACACACACACACATATGTATATATATATATATATATATATATATATATATATATATATATATATATATATATATACATACATACATACATACATACATACATACATACACACATACATATATATATATATATATATATATATATATATTGTTGCGAATATGGAATTTGGCCTCCATATCCGCTTGTAAATATTCCCCTATTTTCTCCGATACTCCCCAACTCTCCCTTACCCCATTCCCTAGTCCCATTGTCTGTAAACAACACCCATTAGAGCCGATCTTCCCCTTCATCCCCCCATTAAATGTCGTGCCCAGGTCCCCCGCACCACACGTAGACAATTATAGGACATCTTGCTAGTTATTCTTAATCTATGTCAGTTAAGGACTTGTTTCCATTAATTATGACTCTTCGTTGCACCAGAATGTGATTATATGGCACCTGTTAGGAAGTTTAGGACCTCCCCATACCTCTCCGCATCTCTTCCCCATGAAGAAGCGCCAACTACAACAACAACAACAAAAGAGGGGGGCGGCGCGGTGACGGCATGGGGAGTGGGCGTCCTCCTTCCGGCTCGGTTAGCCGCCATTGACCACGCGCTCCACGGGGTTACCACGAAGGGGCTCCCTGTCGGCCCCTCGTCAAGGGCGGAGCCGGTAACCCCCGCACCCAATGAGAAGCCATGGGCCGATGCCATCTGGGGCGGCGCTAACGAGCCGAGGGCGTGTCACTCCCCGCCGGATATACGCGGCCCCGCGCCGGACGTGACGAGAGATGCGCCCCGAGCTTGGAAGGACAAGACGCCACCCTCCCGAGCGCTGAGCGACCTCCCCGGCATCTCCACCAAAGTCGCGACCCACGGGCGCTGAGCGACCTCCCCGCATCTGCTGGACACCACCGTACGTGATTCTGTCCCTGAGCCAGGTGCACCTGAGCCATCGACTGCCGCTTTCCTTGCCATCAAATCCCGTGTGAGTCAGCGTTGTCCCGTTTATCTGTGGTCTGTCTAGGGTTAATATAAGGTTGTGTCTAAGTGCCCACCTTCCTATGTTTCCCTCTTGTCCCTGTAATCTAACCTTTTCCGCCTTAATATAACCTCCTCCGGAGGTCTTGAGAACTGAACCCCTGGTGTCGTATTGTGTGATTGTAATCCAGCCGGGTGTCTTCTTTTTCTTATTGAGCCAGCATAGCGCGATTAGTCAACCCCGGGTGCAATCGGGGTAACTTGTACGGATACGGCGGCCATCCCGCTCGGCCCACCATACCATCAAAGTCGTGTCTGTAACAATTGGTGTCGAGGAGTGGAATTCGAACCCGGGACTAAATTAGTTAGGCCCAAATTTTGGGAGGGAAAATCGATTCGGAGCGCGTTTCCCGCGCGAAATTATAACGGCGAAATTTCAATTTGTTTTACGAAAATAAAAAAATAAAAACCGAATTTTGAAAGTCGCGCTATGGCGGATCAAGACAGCTGGGGTCCGGTAAAGGAGAGTGAGGTAGGGTCGATCCAGGACCAAAATGAGGGACAGGAGGAGAGCGAAGCAGTGAGGGCGGAAGGTTCGCAAAATAGCGCCGTCACGCACGAAGAAGCGGGCGCGCAAAATGGCGCCTCGCTGATCACCGCGCCAGCGACCGTGGCAGCGCCCCCGGTGGATTGGAATTTGTTTTTTATGCAAATGAAGGCCCTTATGGACAAGAATAATGAAGAAATGGAAAGCAGAATAATGATGGGAATGAGGGCTGATAGTGAGCGGTTGGGAAACCAAATGGGGGTAATGAGGGACGAAGCGAGGGCTCAGAGTGAGCAAATGGGGGTAATGAGGGACGAAGCGAGGGGTACCAGTGAGGGATTAGACAATAATTTTAAGGGATTAGACAATAATTTTAAGGGATTAGACATGAAATTTGGGAAATTAGACGATAGATTAGGGGAAATACAGGAGGGGTTAACGGGGGTAGAAAACAGAATGGCCGCTCAAGAGAATCAAATGGAAGGGATGCAAAAAGGGTTAGAGGGGTTAGAAAACACCATGGAAGGCAAATTGAGGGACATGAGGGACCAAGCGGAAAGGGAAGTTAACCAAATGGGGCAGCAGATAGAGGGGGTCAGAATGGGGGTAGAAACCAAACTGGATGCTCACAGGGAGGAAATGGAGCAGATGAGGGTGGCATCTGGGCAGGAGATGCAAGTGATGGGAGAGGAGATCAGAAGAGGAGTGAGTGAGGAGGTCGGAGGAGTGCGCGAGGAGGTGAGGCACTGTAAGGAGCGCATGGAGAAAGAGGTGAGAAAGGGGACTGTAAAATTGCAAGGTGGTATAGAGGAGTTGACGCTGGGAGTAGAACAACTGACAGTGGGACAAAAGGAGTTGGGGGACCAGGTAAAGAAGAACACAGCGGTAATAGAGGGTTTAAAATCGACACAGAAGGAGATGAAAAAGGACGTAGGGGTAATTAAAAAAGAGTGTCAGACGGTACATGAGGACCTGACGAGGAAAATGGACAAGGTGGTAGAGGTAATGGAGGTTAAAGAGCGGGAGGTGCGGGAGCACATAGAAAAAAATAAAGTGGAGTTAGAGGAAGAACTTAAAGGGGCGCACGAAGAGATGAAGGAGATGAAGCAAAAATTAGAAGAAGTGGAAGAAGGGGTGAGCGAAATTAAAAAGCGACGGAGAGAGGATAAGAAAGAGATAAAAGAGGAGGTAAAAGAATTGGTCCAGAGTCTGTGTTCGGATCGTGATGATGTGCTCATTAACCGGATGAGGGATTCGCAGGTGATGGAGGAGAAGCGAAGAGAAAGAGGACCCGGTGTAAGTGGTGACCAATATGGTCGTGCGTATGATGCGCCAGGTGATTTAATAAGCTTGGGGGTCGAGATAGACCCGGATGTTCGTGAGAGGCCAAGAGTGAGGTGTATGGCTGGTCCGGAGGGTATGGAACGAGAGGTGCGAGGTGTGGGTGAGCAAGGTTGTGGTGGTGGTGGTATGGAATGGGTAGCGGGTTGCGGAGGTGTGACCCATGCATCGACACCAACAGGGGTAGTTGTTGGAGGGACCGGGGAGGCACGAGAGCCCCTTGGGGGTAGTGTACTGTGGGGGCCCGGCCGGTTCGGCCCCGCGCTGACCCCGCAAGGGGCGACGCACGGGGTCCGGCAGGCGGGCAACGACTCACATACGAGGTGGTCCCACAAGGTCCCACTCGCGCCGTATGACGGCAAGAGTGATCTACGCGCGTACCTGGCGCAGTTCGACTGTGTGTGTAAGGGCAACGGTTGGGGTGAGGACGAAGGTGGAGTACACCTGGTGGCCGCATTGCGCGGCGCGGCGGCGGAGGTGCTGACGGCATTACCAGCGGGTGCTCTCACCCTGCCAGCCCTCCGCGACGCCCTAATTAATCGATTCGGCATAGAACAGCAGAGCGAGCTTGTTAAAGCTCAGCTCGCGCTGCGAAAACGCAAGCCCCAGGAAGCCATCGGGGAACTTGCCCACGACATTCGCCGCGCAGTGGGGATCGCACATGCTAGCATGGCAGCGGATTCCCGGGAAAGCCTGGCGCTGGACCATTTTATCCAGGCCCTCCCGGATATTGAGCTCCGGCAACAGCTCGCCATGTGGCGCCCGCAGACTCTGAGCCAGGCGGCTGACGCTGCGGCCCGTTGGGAAGCAGCGAGGCCCCTGGCCCGAGGGGGCGAGCGTCTCGCAATGGCGGTCCGCCAGGTGGGACCCCCGGTGGAGGGCGGACCCCTTAGGGGACCCGCCCCCGACGTGGGTCCTGACCTGGCGGGCATGGTCCGGAGGCTGGTGGACCAGCGCCTGGCGGGACCTGGACCATGGCAGGCGGCCACGGAGGTGGCCCGCGGTGGACCACGAGCGGGTAATCCAATTCGGACCTACAGGGGGGGGAATTTGGAATTCCGGAGGCAAGCACCTTATCAGGTGAGGTGCTATACCTGCAACCGCCTGGGTCACCTGGCGCGGCACTGTCGAAACGCGCGCCGGGATGATCCCCGGCAGTTGAGGTCCTCAACTCCGCCCAGGGGGGAGCGGGTTAGCCGACCCCAGACACCCCCCCGCCAGACCCCGGGAAACTAGAAGGTGTCGGGCACGTAGGGCGGTGTTCGGCAGCAGAGGATGGAGGAGAGCCCTCATTGACGCGACAGGTCATTTATTGTGGCCAAATTGGAACCGGTAGCCTGACAATTAGATGCAAAATTGCCGGCGTGGGGGTAGACGCCGTAGTGGACACAGGAGCTAGCGCCACGATCATCAGCCCTGTGGTCCTTGATTCGAGCGCAGGTGGCTGGGATAAGATCCAGCGCCTGCAAAATTATAGTTTGCAGCTTGCTACCGGGGTAACGGCCCCGATCATAGGGCGTGGTTCTGTGACCCTCAAGTTAGGGTCGGTAAGGAGGGAGATAGATGTTTGGGTGGCGGAGGTGTGCGACCCATGTTTAATAGGGTTGGACCTGTTGACTGCCAGCGGTTGTAAAATCGACTTGTGCCGGGGGATCCTGCAGGTGGGAGTAGAAGAGCTGCCGTTAGGGGGAGTGAGCACGGCCGAGAGAGCGGAGCTGGAGGCTTCCGAGGCCGTGACCATCCCCCCAAGGGCCGAGGCGATAGTGCCGGCCCGGTGGGCAGCTCGCCCAACATGGCAGGAGTCCTGCGGCCTGGTCGAACCGGTGGCAGCGCAGTCCATACCGGGTTTAATCGTGGGCCGCACCCTTGTAAAAACGGACGGACCGGTAGTGGCCGTCCGAGTAGTAAATGTGAGTACAGAACCACGCACTATAGTAAGGGGCACGAGGGTAGCTGGCTGCACCCCAGTTGAGGAAGTCGCGACAGTGAGGGGCGAGAACGTCCAGCCGAGCCGACCCCGGGGGGAGCCTTCAATAACAAGTAGGAATTGGCCCGATCCCATTTGCGAGATGGTAAATCGTAGTAGCGTAGAGTTGGGAGGTACCCAGAGGGAGGCCTTACACAAACTGGTTGGGTCCCATTTGGACCTCTTCTCCCTGTCCACCGAGGATATTGGACGTACGGGCCTGGTGAAACATCAGATCCACACCGGTGAGGCCCGGCCTATTCGTCAGGCCGCCCGACGGCTCCCTTGGAGCAAGAGGGCGGAAGCTGACGAGCAGGTTGCAAAAATGCTCGACGCAGGTGTGATCGAGCCCTCGGGAAGTCCTTGGATGTCACCTGTTGTGCTGGTCAAAAAGAAGGATGGGACCACGCGGTTCTGCGTGGACTATCGCCAGCTAAACAACGTGACACTCAAGGACTCATATCCCCTGCCAAGGATTGATGACACCCTCGATGCCGTTGCGGGCTCAAATTGGTTCACAACTTTGGACCTCAAGAGTGGGTATTGGCAGGTGGAGATGGATAGGGCAGGGAAGGAGAAAACGGCATTTTCCACAGGTAAGGGACTGTATCAGTTTACTGTGATGCCGTTTGGTTTGTGTAACGCCCCCGCCACCTTTGAGAGATTGATGGAGCATGTACTAGGCGGCATGCCATGGCAATCATGCCTGGTGTACCTGGATGACGTCCTGGTACATGCCCAAACGTTCCCCCAGGCACTAGCTAATTTGGACCAGGTGTTCGGGTGCCTCAGACAGGCAGGGTTGAAGCTGAACCCGAGTAAGTGCACTTTGTTTGCAAGAGAGGTGGCCTATCTAGGTCACGTGATTGGCCGCGAGGGGGTAAAAACAGACCCAGACAAAATTAAAGCGGTAGAGGAGTGGCCCGCACCACGTACCATCAAAGAGGTGCGGGGATTTTTGGGACTCTGCTCCTACTACCGGCGCTTTGTGGCGAAATTTGCGGAGTTGGCCCGTCCCCTCCACCGGCTTACGGAGAAGGGGACGCGATTTAATTGGACACGGGAGTGCCACGAGGCCTTCCAAAAATTGAAGGGGTGTCTAACATCCGCACCCCTTCTAGCTTACCCCACTAGTGACGGGACATTTACCCTGGACACGGATGCGAGCCAGGAAGGATTGGGCGCAGTTTTGTCTCAGACACAGGAGGGCGTGGAGAGAGTGATTGGTTATTATAGTCGGGCCTTAAGTAGGCCCGAGAGAAATTATTGCGTCACTCGGAAAGAGTTATTGGCTATGCTGGCTGCCATGAACCATTTCCACCCGTACTTGTACGGGCGGAAATTTTTGGTTAGAACTGACCATTCCTCCTTGCAATGGCTCCTTCGGTTCAAGGAACCGGAGGGCCAAATTGCAAGGTGGTTGGAAAAGTTGCAGCAGTACGATTTTGATGTGGCCCATAGGGCCGGGAAGGCCCATGGTAATGCGGACGCACTCTCTCGGCGTCCTTGTCTGGGGGAAAACTGTAAATTTTGTGCGAGACACGAGGAGAGGGAGCAATTGGGCGATTCCGCCCCGATTCTCGTCGTCCGGGCAACCCGGGTGAGAGGGCCAATTTTGCCACTAACCGCGGACGAGGAATTTGGAGAGTTGGCTTGGAGCACGGCCCAGCAGGAGGATCCTGTTCTGGGGCCGGTGTTCCAATGGGTCAAATTGGGGCAAAGACCAAAGGGGGAAGAGGTCACCCCCCTCGGGGCACAAACAAAGGCATATTGGGCTCAGTGGCAGACCCTGGAATTGAAAGGCAACATCTTGTATCGCAAGTGGGTGGAGGTTCCCTCTGATCGAACTTCCTGGCTGGTGATAGTCCCTGACAAATTCAAGAACGTCATATTGCAACAGGTGCATGGTACCCGCTCCGGCGGCCATTTGGGCAGGACAAAGACAATATCTCGGGTCCGCCGGAGGTTCTATTGGGTGAATATGGGGCGCGACATACAGGACTGGTGTCGGAGATGCGACGCCTGTTCTGCCAAAAAGGGGCCAGCACGGAGGATGAGGGCCCCCCTTCAATTACATCAGGTGGGGGCCCCCCTTGAGCGGGTGGCTATGGATATTCTAGGACCGCTGCCCCGCACCCGCCAAGGTAATAAGTATATCCTCGTTGTGATGGACTACTTCACCAAGTGGCCGGAGGCCTACGCCCTCCCCAACCAAGAAGCAGGGGTGGTAGCGCAGGCCTTCGTGGAAGGATTTGTGTGCCGGCATGGGATTCCACAGGAGTTGCACACCGACCAGGGACGAAATTTTGAGAGCAAATTACTAAAAGATGTGTGCAGTCTCCTGTCAATTCGAAAAACCAGGACAACGCCTTTAAGACCTCAATCTGACGGGATGGTGGAAAGATTCAACCGAACTTTAATCCAACAACTGGCACTGTTCACCACCACCCGTCAGGATGACTGGGACGAACATCTCCCTTATTTGCTTATGGCCTACCGGACCAGCCAGCACGGGGCCACCGCATGCAGTCCAGCGTTGCTTATGTATGGGCGGGAGTTACGGGCTCCCGCCGACTTGCTATGCGGTCCCGTGCCAGACACAGTGGTTAACCCGCCGAGGGAGGGGTACGCACGTCACCTAGAGGAAGGCATGGAGCTAGTCCATGCCTTCGCCCGCCGCCAACTCCATCTGGCGGGGGAAAAGATGAAGCGCAGGTACGACGACCGGAGCCAGGGGAGTCAATACGCTCCGGGGACGAAGATTTGGTTCTTTAATCCCCGGAGGCGGAAGGGAAGGTGCCCAAAACTCACCTCCCCCTGGCAAGGCCCAGGAGTCGTCCTGTCGCAAATCTGTGACGTGGTCTTTAAGATCAAAATGGGGCCACGAGCCCTCCCTCGGATCGTCCACGCCGACCGGATAAGACCTTACACCGGCGAGCAGGCGCCCCCGTGGATTGCCTCGGCTTTAGATGCCGAGGCGGGACCCAGTACCTCTGAATAAGGGGGGCTTATTAGTGCCAGAGGACTGGGGGATTGAGGAGCGATAGGCCCGGTGGGAGAGGGTGGCATCCCTGCCACCTTTCCCATGGTGGGGCAAATGCGCTATAGCTTATGGGGGTGTATGGCAGTGAAAACTAGCCCGGGTGGGTTAGGATATGGTGTGTAGGGATCTAGCGAAGATGACATTAGGTAACGTTAAGTTTAGTTAGTGACTGATACCTGTAGTGGGGACGCAGGTAGATTAGTATGGATGATAATGACGTGGGAGCGCAATAGTTTAAAGGGACGACTGGGAAGCGCAAGTTTCAGAAGGGAGTAGTTAGCTGAGATGATGCCGTGTGAGTGAGAATTGAACAGGTGTGATTGCACAGGTGTGCAACTGGACAGGTGTGATTGCACAGGTGTGCAACTGGACAGGTGTGTGGAGCAGTGTATGAGTAGTGAGTGTGTGGATCAGCGCGAATGCGCTTGGGGAGAGAAGGGTGCAGGTGGCACCAGGTGTGAGAGCACAGGTGTGCAGGTACAGGTGTGTGGAGAGAGTTGGAGTGAGTGGTACGGAGTGGTGTGCATGGTGCGAAGGTGTGGATGGGGGAAGAGTGGACCCCTTTCACGAGCACCCGGGGCGGGTAGTGTAAGTGTTAGGTAGAGGGTGCAGGTAAATTGTGGTTGGATATTGGCATTTGTGGTGCGGTTGCAGAATGGTGTTGTGAATGGGTGCATTAGTGTTGTGGAAATGGCTGGGCGTGTAGCCTGTTAGTGTGTGTAGTTGGTTGGGCACTCCACCACTGTGAGGATGTCGGCCAGGTGAGGCCGCAGGTGGGCTCTGGGAGCCGGTAGTTGTGAGTGGGTGCCTGAGGATCCCGGGTGTGGATCGGGCAGCCCAGTGCCAGAGAGGGCACGGAGTGGGGAGAGAGCCAGAGGGCCTTCCCCAGGTAGTTAGGTTAGGGTGAGGAGCAGGTAAGCTCGGAGGCAACTGCAGTGGTGGAGGTGTGCAGGTGGGTAGACCCACTGGGAGAGGTACACGCCGCAGCCCAGAAATTGTGCGAGGGCACCGGGAGATGAATCGGGGGAGTGAGACCCCAAATTGAAGAGCACCACAGTTTGGCCAATGGGAATTGGTTTTTAGAACCCATAGTGTAAGAGGGCCAATGGTTTGGCCGGAGAAAGCCCCCGGGTAGTGTAAAGTTGTTAAAGTCATTTAGGAGATAGTTAGGATTGATGAACCTGTCGCACCATACGCAGCCACTTACCTGTGGTGATGATGATGACTCCACACCTGTGTTTTCTTTGTTTTGTTGCAGGAGATGAATCGCTGTGTGGATTTGTGAGACGCATCACGACGTGGATGAGACATTGGGGTGATTCCATCTCTCCCTCCTTAGGAGGGACTGATGATGAATTGGTAATGGCAAATTATGATGTTGAGTTGGAGATGGCAAATTTTGATGAGAGTTGAAAATGGCAAATTTGATTGGTTAGGAGGGAGAGAAGACGAATTTGGTTTATGGGAGGAATGGGGAAGACAGTAGGGATGTTTGTCGATTTGTAAAGTAGATGTTTATGGGTAGTGTTGTGTTTTGTGGATACAGTAAGGGGTAAGGGAGGGGCCATGTAGGTTACCTGGTGGGGGGGGGCGTACGATAGGAACGTACCTGTCTCACCTGGTTCCCATGTGCCCCCAGTGTGCATCATCTTGTATTGCGTGCACTTTTGCGCCCTTACCACCTTACTCACTTGTTTCTTCTTTTGTCTCCCACCTCCGAGGATCTGGCTTTGGGGTAGAGAGAGAGGAGAGAGAGGTGCTGGCTGCGCAGTTGTGGGCCTGCACTTTCGCTGTTCGCTGCCTGGATCGGTACACCATATGGACCGCAATGTTTGTGGCCACCCACAATGGACCGCAGTTCGTTTGCGGCCAAGCACCACCCGGGGATGGACCTATGGGTCAACGTGGCACCTATGCCATACAGGTGAACCACTTATAGTTAACACCACCAAGTGCACCACAAGAAGAGCAAGAGACACCTGCAGGGTTAGGGGTTGTTGAAGTTATTTTTATTCCAATGAACAATGGTGACTGCACCGATTGGTGGTGGGGTGGTGCTGTTGATGCTCGGGAAAGGGTGCTCTGCACGTTATTAAAGGCCGTCGGCCACAGAGCACTCGTGGGTTGGTGTATCGATGTTGGCAAGCGCGCTCTCTCTATGCATAACATCTGCATGTGTTCCTCCAAAAACAGGTCCTGGATCGTAGTGTAAATAGCAGCGTAGTCTTGTAAATAATGCTCCCTACCGGCTGTATGTTTAGTTTGAGAATTCTTTCCGGATTCGGTTATCCTGTGGGTGTGTTTCTGTGAGGAGAAGGGTGCAACGTCGCAGGGGGACATATTTACTCATTTGTGAATATCTGTAAAACTGTCGCACTCAGGGTAGAGTTAATAGTAGAGGGAACTACATTGCGTGCCACACTAAAGTAGGTAAAAATTTATCGGGTCGGGACGCCCCGAGGGTAGAGAAGGGTGCAATGTTGCGAATATGGAATTTGGCCTCCATATCCGCTTGTAAATATTCCCCTATTTTCTCCGATACTCCCCAACTCTCCCTTACCCCATTCCCTAGTCCCATTGTCTGTAAACAACACCCATTAGAGCCGATCTTCCCCTTCATCCCCCCATTAAATGTCGTGCCCAGGTCCCCCGCACCACACGTAGACAATTATAGGACATCTTGCTAGTTATTCTTAATCTATGTCAGTTAAGGACTTGTTTCCATTAATTATGACTCTTCGTTGCACCAGAATGTGATTATATGGCACCTGTTAGGAAGTTTAGGACCTCCCCATACCTCTCCGCATCTCTTCCCCATGAAGAAGCGCCAACTACAACAACAACAACAAAAGAGGGGGGCGGCGCGGTGACGGCATGGGGAGTGGGCGTCCTCCTTCCGGCTCGGTTAGCCGCCATTGACCACGCGCTCCACGGGGTTACCACGAAGGGGCTCCCTGTCGGCCCCTCGTCAAGGGCGGAGCCGGTAACCCCCGCACCCAATGAGAAGCCATGGGCCGATGCCATCTGGGGCGGCGCTAACGAGCCGAGGGCGTGTCACTCCCCGCCGGATATACGCGGCCCCGCGCCGGACGTGACGAGAGATGCGCCCCGAGCTTGGAAGGACAAGACGCCACCCTCCCGAGCGCTGAGCGACCTCCCCGGCATCTCCACCAAAGTCGCGACCCACGGGCGCTGAGCGACCTCCCCGCATCTGCTGGACACCACCGTACGTGATTCTGTCCCTGAGCCAGGTGCACCTGAGCCATCGACTGCCGCTTTCCTTGCCATCAAATCCCGTGTGAGTCAGCGTTGTCCCGTTTATCTGTGGTCTGTCTAGGGTTAATATAAGGTTGTGTCTAAGTGCCCACCTTCCTATGTTTCCCTCTTGTCCCTGTAATCTAACCTTTTCCGCCTTAATATAACCTCCTCCGGAGGTCTTGAGAACTGAACCCCTGGTGTCGTATTGTGTGATTGTAATCCAGCCGGGTGTCTTCTTTTTCTTATTGAGCCAGCATAGCGCGATTAGTCAACCCCGGGTGCAATCGGGGTAACTTGTACGGATACGGCGGCCATCCCGCTCGGCCCACCATACCATCAAAGTCGTGTCTGTAACAATATATATATATATACACACATACATATATATATATATACACATACATACACATATACATACACATGCATACACATATACATACACACATACATAATACACACATACACATACATACATACACACATGCCCACATACATACATACATACATGCCCACATACATACATACATAAATACATACATACAGCATATTTTTGTATGATAACCACCACATTGCTTACTTTTCCAGAAATACATCATGTATATATATATATATATATAGCATTACATCATAACCGTCTTACACTATTTGGCTCGATATGATAATACAAGTTCCCTTACAAGGAACTTCAATGCAGCATTTATCAAATCGCCCTTTGAATGGCAGACCACAGAAATCAAAGGTTCCATTTTTGAAAATGTTTTTAAGTCATGATAAATGATACGTCATTTTATGGATCTGCCATAACATGACGTCAGATGTTCCATACATTTTCACTAATTAAAGTTTGCTCTGGCTGTTCCATAAGAGGTCATGACAGAGCATATTTCATGAAATCTGATGCCATTCACCATGATGAAAGACTGTTGCTTTGAAAGTGGAATATGAGCTCCAATGGCAAAAATAGTTAACAAAAACATTGTGACAGCATGTGAAATGTGAATTCTCCCAACTTTTGTGTGCACAATTTTCTTACAATGCAAAGCAGCATCTGCTTTGTCCAGAAGTATTGATTTGATAAATGCTGTATACTTTGATGAAATACTACAGTGAGAGCACTTGGCTGTACCGGCAGATCAAAGGACTTTGCCACACTGCTGTGTCTGTTATAAGTTGGTTCCAGAAAAACGACGTTGAAAATCTGCAGTGACCAGTCTAGAGCCACGACCTAAACCCGATCGAATCATCTTGTGACATATTGGAGCGTCACCTGAGAGCAACAATCAGAGTACATTCCAGCACTGAACTTGCACGTGCTCTGGAGGAGGAATGGTACAACATTATACTTACACTATAAATATATACCAACATTTGGTCGTGTTAGTTATATCCTATTTTAAATTGAATAAACCGCTGAAAATTAACAGCCTTGCCTATATCCGCATACTGGCCCAGAGGTAGAGCAAGTACCATTTATACATACTATTGGGGTCACCCGTGGGAATCCCACGGGCATAGAGGTGTTTTGTTGCGATCGGTGCAGCCGTTTTTGCGGTACCCGGGACAATAACATTAGGCGGGAGTCCAAACCTGAAAATGCTGAAGACCAAAGCTGAAATTGGAAAAACAATATAGCCTATTTTACTCCAGGGGGTCCCAGGATTGCCCACGCAAAATTTCGTTGCGATCGGTTCAGCCGTTTTTGCGGTACCTGGGAACGGACGAATGGACAAACAGACAGATGGACATTTGGTGAATTATAGTAAGACTAGCGGGGTCACCCGTGGGAATCCCACGGGCATGGATGTGTGTGACATTTCGACATATTGAGTTATATGCTGCACATTCATTTTTACAAAATGGTTACTGGCAAGTCATCAGATCCAGAAATGGTGTGAATTTAGTTATTTCACATAATATGTGACCCCTCACTCCTCTCCACCTGACACTCTCCTGTCTCCACCTGACACTCTCCTGTCTCCACCTGACACTCTCCTCTCTCCACCTAGCACTCCTCTCCTCTCCAAACCCTCACATCCCTCTCCTTTCCAATCCCTCACCTCTCCAATCCCTCACACTCCTCTCCTCTCCAATCCTTCACACGCCTCTCCAATCGCGCCTCACACTCCTCTCCAATCGCGCCTCACACTCCTCTCCAATCGCGCCTCACACTCCTCTCCAATCGTGCCTCACACTCCTCTCCAATCGTGCCTCACACTCCCCTCCAATCACTCCTCTCCAATCGTGCCTCACACTCCTCTCCAATCACGCCCCACACTCCTCTCCAATCGTGCCTCACACTCCTCTCCAATCGCGCCTCACACTCCTCTCCAATCGCGCCTCACTCGCCTCTCCAATCGGCTTTCCCCGTCTCGTTTCTCTCCTTTTTCTCCCGTCTCGTTCTTTTTCTTGCTCCAAATCGGCCCGTCGGAATCGGAAATCGGCCCGTCTCGCCCGTCGGCCCGTCGGAATCGGAAATCGGCCCGTCTTGCTTTTGTGCTTGTGCGTAAATAAATTGTGTTCATGACACCATTTCTGGTGTTGGGCTAGCGGCTAGGGTGCCGGCTTAGGATCCTGGGTTCGAATCTCGGTCGATCGCCGAATTAATGCCAGGGGGGTTGACTCAGCCTGTCATCCTTCCGAGGTCGGCTAATTGAGTACCAGTTCACTGGTAATTCCCTGTTTGTCGTTGAAGGCGGCAAAAAGGGTTGGCGTCAGGAAGGGCATCCGGCCGTAAAACATTGCTTCAAAAAGGGGACAAAAAAACAACAACTACCACGGTCCCCGAAAAGGCCAACCCCCGCTTTGCGGGGAAAAATGGCCTCTAAACGGTGGTTTTTACACCATTTCTGGATCTGATGACTTGCCAGTAACCATTTTGTAAAAATGAATGTGCAGCATCTAACTCAATATGTCGAAATGTCACACACATCCATGCCCGTGGGATTCCCACGGGTGACCCCGCAAGTTTGCATTGACGTTCGTCGATGGACTCGTTCGCCCGTCTCATTCGTTTTCTTGCTGCATCCTGTTCAAGTCTGCGTTCTTCATCGATCGTCTCATTCATTTTGGAAATAGAAGTTTCCACGCAGCGCATGAATTGTCACGATCCTCAAGAGGAATTTGTCTCGTAATCATCAAATGATAAATGGCAAGTAAATTATATTGTGGAAAATTAAAGATTTCAAATAAACCTATTTAAAGTGTATTCGCACATAACTAATTTTAAAAAACGAAGAAATATCTCTCGGTAATTTCCTGAAACATATTTTACTTCCGGCTAATAATGTTGAATTAAATAAAAACGAAGAAATATATGTCGGCATCATTGTTGACGTTTTTGTGACGACTGTCATCAAACGAAAAAGTAATATATCTTAACGGAAAAGCAAAAGCGAATTTTTAATATATATCGACACGTTGCCGTCGGTGTCATGTTGGGCGGTGTATGATACACCATGACGCGATTTTTAAAAATATATCTCTGCATTTTCCCGCGTGTGTGGAATGTTCTCAATTATTGCTGACACCGAGTCCAAAACCATCGATAAAAATGAAATCATATGGTGAGTTAGATTGGAGATAAAGGCGTGAGAGAGACTCAATGGCCTTGAAGTTGAAGTTACAGGCGTTTGAGAATTCATTTCGTTCTATAAACGGCAACTTTCATTGGATTTCCTTCCCGTTTTTTTTCAACCGAGTCGAAAACTATGTTAGCGACTGTGAAAAATGAAATGATATATCGAATTTTTAATATGTATCGACACGTTGCCGTCGGTGTCATGTTAGGCGGTGTATGATACACCATGACGCGATTTTAAAAAATATATCTGCATTTTCCCGCGTGTGTGGAATGTTCTCAATTATTGCTGACACCGACTCTAAAACCATCGATAAAAATGAAATCATATGGTGAGTTAGATTGGAGATAAAGGCGTGAGAGAGACTCAATGGCCTTGAAGTTACAGGCATTTGAGAATTCATTTCGTTCTATAAACGGCAACTTTCATCGGATTTTCTTCTCGTTTTTTTTCAACCGAGTCTAAAACTATGTTAGCGACTGTGAAAAATGAAATGATATATCGAATTTAAAATAGATATCGACACATTGCCGTCGGTGTCATGTTGGGCGGTGTATGATACACCATGACGCGATTTTAAAAAATATATCTCTGCATTTTCCCGCGTGTGTGGAATGTTTGTGGAAAATTAAAGATTTCAAATAAACCTATTTAAAGTGTATGCGCACATAACTAATAAAAAAAATGAAGAAATATCTCTCGGTAATTTCCTGAAACATATTTTACTTCCGGCTAATATGTTGAATGAAATAAAAACGAAGAAATATATGTCGGCATCATTGTTGCCGTTTTTGTGACGACTATCATCAAACGAAATAGTAATATATCATAACGGAAAAGCAAAAGCGAATTTTTAATATATATCGACACATTGCCGGCGGTGTCATGTTGGGCGGTGTATGATACACCATGACGCGATTTTAAAAAATATATCTCTGCATTTTCCCGCGTGTGTGGATTGTTCTCAATTATTGCTGACACCGAGTCTAAAAGTAAAACCATCGATAAAAATGAAATCATATGGTGAGTTAGATTGGAGATAAAGGCGTGAGAGAGACTCAATGGCCTTGAAGTTACAGGCCTTTGAGAATTCATTTCGTTCTATAAACGGCAACTTTCATCGGATTTTCTTCCCGTTTTTTTTCAACCGAGTCTAAAACTATGTTAGCGACTGTGAAAAATGAAATGATTTATCGAATTTGATTTGAAATAAAACTGGGGGAGAGCAAGACACCACGGGCCTACAAAACAGGACTCAAAGCTATGCGAGTTAATAAAATGGTGGATATTTGTTTATAGCCACTCCCAGAATGGGTGGAGCTATGGGTGGAGCTACTCTGCAAACCGAGTAAGCCACACCCCGGACAGACACCCAACAGATAGACAGACAGACAGACAGACAGAATCATCTACGGCTATTATAATATAGATCATAACGGAAAAGCAAAAGCGAATTTTTAATATATATCGACACATTGCCGGCGGTGTCATGTTGGGCGGTGTATGATACACCATGACGCGATTTTAAAAAATATATCTCTGCATTTTCCCGCGTGTGTGGATTGTTCTCAATTATTGCTGACACCGAGTCTAAAAGTAAAACCATCGATAAAAATGAAATCATATGGTGAGTTAGATTGGAGATAAAGGCGTGAGAGAGACTCAATGGCCTTGAAGTTACAGGCCTTTGAGAATTCATTTCGTTCTATAAACGGCAACTTTCATTGGATTTCCTTCCCGTTTTTTTTCAACCGAGTCGAAAACTATGTTAGCGACTGTGAAAAATGAAATGATATATCGAATTTTTAATATGTATCGACACGTTGCCGTCGGTGTCATGTTAGGCGGTGTATGATACACCATGACGCGATTTTAAAAAATATATCTGCATTTTCCCGCGTGTGTGGAATGTTCTCAATTATTGCTGACACCGACTCTAAAACCATCGATAAAAATGAAATCATATGGTGAGTTAGATTGGAGATAAAGGCGTGAGAGAGACTCAATGGCCTTGAAGTTACAGGCATTTGAGAATTCATTTCGTTCTATAAACGGCAACTTTCATCGGATTTTCTTCTCGTTTTTTTTCAACCGAGTCTAAAACTATGTTAGCGACTGTGAAAAATGAAATGATATATCGAATTTAAAATAGATATCGACACATTGCCGTCGGTGTCATGTTGGGCGGTGTATGATACACCATGACGCGATTTTAAAAAATATATCTCTGCATTTTCCCGCGTGTGTGGAATGTTTGTGGAAAATTAAAGATTTCAAATAAACCTATTTAAAGTGTATGCGCACATAACTAATAAAAAAAACGAAGAAATATCTCTCGGTAATTTCCTGAAACATATTTTACTTCCGGCTAATATGTTGAATGAAATAAAAACGAAGAAATATATGTCGGCATCATTGTTGCCGTTTTTGTGACGACTATCATCAAACGAAATAGTAATATATCATAACGGAAAAGCAAAAGCGAATTTTTAATATATATCGACACATTGCCGGCGGTGTCATGTTGGGCGGTGTATGATACACCATGACGCGATTTTAAAAAATATATCTCTGCATTTTCCCGCGTGTGTGGATTGTTCTCAATTATTGCTGACACCGAGTCTAAAAGTAAAACCATCGATAAAAATGAAATCATATGGTGAGTTAGATTGGAGATAAAGGCGTGAGAGAGACTCAATGGCCTTGAAGTTACAGGCCTTTGAGAATTCATTTCGTTCTATAAACGGCAACTTTCATCGGATTTTCTTCCCGTTTTTTTTCAACCGAGTCTAAAACTATGTTAGCGACTGTGAAAAATGAAATGATTTATCGAATTTGATTTGAAATAAAACTGGGGGAGAGCAAGACACCACGGGCCTACAAAACAGGACTCAAAGCTATGCGAGTTAATAAAATGGTGGATATTTGTTTATAGCCACTCCCAGAATGGGTGGAGCTATGGGTGGAGCTACTCTGCAAACCGAGTAAGCCACACCCCGGACAGACACCCAACAGATAGACAGACAGACAGACAGACAGAATCATCTACGGCTATTATAATATAGATATATATAAATATATATCTATCTATATATATCTATATATATATATATCTATATATATATATATATATATATATATATATATATATATATATATATATATATATATATATATATATATATATATATATATATATATATATATATATATATATCTATCTATATATATATATATATATATATATATATATATATATATATATATATATATATATATATATATATATATATATATATATATATATATATATATATATATATATATATATATATATATATATATATATATATATATATATATATATATATATATATATATATATAGATATATATATATATACACACATCTATATAGCCTGGTGTTGGTGCTAGCAGCTAGGGTGCCAGCTTAGGATCCTAGTGATCCTGGGTTCGAATCCCAGTCGATCGCTGAATTAACGCCAGGGGGTTGACTCAGCCTGTCATCCTTCCGAGGTCGGCAAATTGAGACCAGTTCACTGGTAAATCCCTGTTTGTGGTAAAAAGGCGACAAAAAGGGTTGGCGACAAAAAGGGTTGGCGACAAAAAGGGTTGGTGACAAAAAGGGTTGGCGACAAAAAGGGTTGGCGACAAAAAGGGTTGGCGACAAAAAGGGTTGGCGACAAAAAGGGTTGGCGACAAAAAGGGTTGGCGACAAAAAGGGTTGGCGGCAGGAAGGGCATCCGGCCGTAAAACATTGCTTCAAAAAGGGGACCAAAAAACAACAACAACCATGGTCCCCGAAAAAGGCCAACCCCCGCTTGCGGGGAAAAATGGCCTCTAAAGGCGTTATTTTTTTTATTTTTTTTAAATCTATATATATAATTATATATATCGATATATATCTTTATATATATCTTTTGAATTATATATATCTTTTCAGGTTGGGACTTCCGGTCCCTCGGGCGACGAGGCTTGCTTCGAGCTCTCCACGGCATTGAAGTTTGAGTGTTTTCCCATTCGTGTCTTTGTCGGGTTTCCGCTGGTTGTTTTGTTGTGTGTGTGTTGTTGTGTGTTTCTGTTTAGTTTTGGTTTTGTGGTTGTTGCGGATTTGTGTGTGATTGGTCGTTTTTTATTCGCACGTCGTGCGCGGCCTGGTCTTTCCGGGCTCCCTTCCCCCCGGCGGTGTTTTGTGGGTGTAGGTTCTTTCCTTCATAGCGTTTGCTTGTTTCTTTGATTTTCTTTTCTCCCCCCTGCCTCTCGCGGGCATCTTACCCCTTTGTCCGGCGTCTTTTTATTTGTTTTTTTTTAAACAGGACAAACGGATAGACAAAGAATTCTATATTGATTCTTTCTCTCCTCCCGGACACGTGCTTGTTCGCTCTCCTCCTCGTCTCGACTTGTGCCCCGCCCCCTGTATGTCGTTTTTCTTCCGCCTCTGCTCCTTCTTTCTCAAATCCACGTTCTCGCTTGGAGACTTTTCCCAGATTGTTTTTCATGGTTTTCATGGTTCTGTTTGGATATTATTGGAATATGTTTAAACCGCAGCCGTGATGCTGACGCCACCCTCCCCCCCCCCCCCCCCCCCCAGAATTTCCATGTTTTAAACGTTTCCCAGTGTGTACCCTGGTCAGAATAGGTACACCGTATCCCTGCGTGTCGTAAGAGACGACTAAGAGGGTTGGCGTCAGGAAGGGCATCCGGCCATAAAAACATTGCCTCAAAAAGAGAACCATGACAATTACAACTACATATGGGCAGGGTGCAGCCCGAAGTGGAGATCGGTTTCTGAGGTTTGGGACATGGAATGTAGGGACAATGACAGGGAGATTAGGAGAAGTGGTGGAAGTATTGGTCAGAAGAAGAGTGGACATATGTTGTGTGCAGGAGACGAGATGGAAGGGAAGTGGTGTGAGAATGGTGAAGGGTAGGCAGGGACAGAAATACAAGTTTGAGTGGCAAGGGTGCCCGGAGGGCGTGAATGGTGTTGGTGTCCTGTTTTCTGAGGAGTTTGTAGACAGTGTGGTGAGTGTGACTAGAGTGAGTGATAGGTTGATGATGGTGAAAATGATGATTGGAAAGCTCTTGGTGAACGTCATCTCGGGATATGCTCCGCAGGTTGGTCGAAGCGATGAAGAGAAGGAAAAGTTCTGGTGTGGGATAGAGAAGCTGATGGAAAACGTGAAAGATGAGGAAGTTGTTGTGGTGGGAGGAGACCTGAATGGACATGTGGGAAGGAGTATGGATGGTTTTGAGGGAGTTCATGGGGGTTACGGATATGGTGTGAGAAATGGAGAAGGTGAAAGGATTTTGGAGTTTGCTGATGGAGCTGATTTGTTGATTTGTAATACTCAGTTCCAGAAAGAGGATAATAAGCTTGTTACATACACGTCAGGTGGGTCGACGACAACCGTTGACTACCTGATGGTGCGTAGGCGAGATAGGGGGCACCTCCGGGACACAAAGGTGATCCCGGGGGAGGAGGCTGATTCACAGCACCACTTGGTTGTCTGCGACATAAGGGTGAAAGGTGCGAGTAGAGCTCGGCGGGTGAAGTACCAACCGAGAATGAAGGTATGGAGGTTGAAAGAGGTGACAGTAAGGGAGGCATTAAAAGAGAGGCTGAGTAGGGTAGAGGATGATGTGGTTGAGCTTGAAAGTTGTTGGATGTCAATGAAAGCTAGTCTGTTGGGAGCCGTTGGTGAGGTATGTGGATGGACAAAAGGACCACCGAGGCACTCGGAAACATGGTGGTGGGATGATGAAGTTGGAAAGAGGATTGACGAGAAGAGGAAGAAGTTCAAGGAGTGGCAGAAGGCGAAGGGTACGGGAGCAGAAACAGCAGAGCATGAAAGTTATAAGGCAGCCATGAAGGCTGTAAAGAAAGAGGTAGCAAAGGCGCAGGAGGCATGTCGGAAAATGTTCGGAGAACGCTTGGATTCGGAAGAGGGTCAGAAAGCAGTATTCAGGATTGCAAAGCACATAGCGAAGGAGAGGTGTGATGTGATGGGGGTGAGTTGCTTGAAGGATGAAGTGGGACAAATCGTTGTCGACCCAGATGGAATTAAAGGAAGATGGAAAAGATATATGGAAATGCTGTTGAATACAGAGAATGAATGGGATGGCAACATAGAGAGTAACCCAGTTTTAGGACCGGCAGAGAAGATAACTGAGAAGGAAGTTGAGGAAGTGATAAAAGCAATGAAGAGTGGAAAAGCGGGAGGGCCGACGGGAGTTGTGGGAGATATGTTGAAGGCAGCAGGAAGTTGGGGTGTGAAGAGAATGACAGAGATCTGTAATCTGGTGGTGAAAGAAGGCCGCATTCCAGTGGATTGGGAACTGAGTACCCTCGTCCCTCTATACAAGGGGAAAGGTGACCCTCTGGAGTGTGGCTCGTACCGAGCGAGAAAGTTATTGGAGCATGGAATGAAGGTATTGGAAAGGGTGTTGGAGAGGAGGATAAGGAAGAAAGTGAAGATCGACGAAATGCAGTTTGGATTTATGCCAGGAAGAGGAACGACAGACGCGCTTTTCATTGTGAGGCAGTTGCAGGAGAAGTACATGGAGAAGAGGAAGAAGTTGTTTTTTGGGTTTGTTGATCTGGAGAAAGCATTCGATAGGGTTCCACGCAAAGTATTGACATGGGTATTGAGGAAGTTAGGAGTGGAGGAATGGTTGATCAGAGTAGTGATGGCAATGTACAAAAGAGCGTGCACAGCTGTAAGGACGAAGGACGGGAACAGTGGTGAGTTTGAGGTGAAGGTGGGAGTGCATCAGGGGTCGGTACTAAGTCCACTACTATTTGTAGTAGGAGGTGCTGGCTCAGATGGAGGTGCTGGCTCAGAACGTAAAGGAGGGTTTACCGTGGGAGTTGTTGTATGCAGATGATCTGGTGTTGATTGCGGAAAGTATGGATGGACTGAAGGAAAAGATGAACAAGTGGAAGGAATGTATGGAGACAAAAGGTCTGAAGGTGAATATCGGAAAGACGAACATGATGGCAAGTGGTAAAGCATGTCGTGAGGTGGAAAGAACTGGGAAGTGGCTGTGTGCTGTGTGCAGGAAGGGTGTCGGAGTGAACTCCATTCAATGTACAATGTGCGCTGAGTGGGTTCATCAAAAATGTAGTGGTCTGAGAGGGTCATTTACCAGTGTGGCAGCTACATTCAAATGTAAGGTGTGCACAGAGGGAGCTGCAGATGGAGGAAATGTTGAGTTGGATCTTGGAGACGGCGTGAAGCTGGAAGGTGTGAAAACATTTTGCTACCTCGGAGACATGCTGAATGGAGAAGGTGGATCAGACACGGCAACGGTTGCTCGAGTGAGATGTGCATGGAAGAAGTTTCGGGAACTGGGTGGCGTGATGATGAGGAGGAGAGTGTCGCTGAAGCTGAAGGGAAAGGTGTATGCTGTATGTGTGAGAAGTGTTATGATTTATGGGAGCGAGACATGGGTAATGAACGTAGAGCAGCAGCGAAGCCTGGAAAGGGTGGAAATGCGAATGGTTCGATGGATGTGCGGAGTATCGTTGAGAGAGAGGAAGACAAATGATGAATTGCGAAAGATGATGGGAATTTTGCCTGTGATTGATGCTGTGAAGAGGAACAGGTTGAGATGGTTTGGTCATGTGTTGAGGAAGGATGAAAGTGACTGGTTGAGAAGAGTGATGGAAATTAATGTAGAAGGAAGTAGAGGATGGGGAAGACCGAGAAAGACTTGGCTAAAGACGGTGGAAGAAGAAATGCGGGCAAGGGGGTTAACAAGGAGAAATGCAGAAAATAGGGCAAAATGGAGTAGATTGTCATGGGGACCGCAAGGCTAACCCCCGCTCTTGCAGGGAAAATGGCCTTAAAATGCATGTTGTTGTTGTTGTTGTATATATATATACATATACATATATATATATATATATATATATATATATATATATGTATATATATATTGTTACGGTCCGCGGATAAGATGTTGTTTGCCGAGCGGAGGCGCCACGGCCGAACAGTTTTTCCCCGACTAAACCCGATTCCCCGAACGTTGGCCGTATCGCGCCACAGCTATTCAATGAGGGAAAAGACAAAGACGACACGGATGTGAAGAAGAGGAAGACGAAGGCAAAAGGTTGAAAATACGATTACTATTTATTACTATTTACAGGCTCAAAATAACCAAGGAGAAGGAAAGATAAGAAAATAATATACAGAAGCTTTTAGAGACACAGTGAAAATTACTAATACTAGCTTATACAAACTTAATTAAATACCCAGGACAGAACAAACAGAACAAACAGAACAAACTCACGTACAGGAATGGGGAAATTGCAGGCAGGATTGGCTGGAAGGAGGTGTGTGGCTGGATCTTGATCCCGCACGGGACGTCGGGCTGGACCTCGACGGCCGCTGATGCCACCGATCCTGTCGTGTGCGCGGGATCACGGGTCGGAGCTGCTTGGTGGAGCCGACGCGCTGGTGGGGGGTCTGGCGTGACGGGTTCTCTCCTCTCTCTCTTTCCTGGTCCAACCACTCTTCACCACCGACAACTCAACGCAACCAACGCAACCACTCAACGCAACCACTGACCACCACTGACGACCAACCCAGCTCTTTCCAAAACCACACAACTCAGCTCTGCTCTTGTCATGGACCTCTCTTGTCATGGACCTCCCTACTCATGGACCTCTCTTGTCATGGACCTCTCTTGTCATGGACCTCTCTACGCAGCTGTTGCGCGCGCGCCTTTATAGCGCCTCCGGCGATTAAGCCGCCGGCTTTTAGGACACGCCCATCGGTGTGCTCACCTCGGCCCTGGTTGGTCGCGCGACCCTCTGGCACCGCCCTTGATGACGACGGGCGGGCATGCCTTTCTTCCCCAACCCGAGCACATGTTCAATGGCGGATTTGGGGCGAAAACAACCCACAGCTGTAACAAACTGGCCAACTGCCCAGTGCAGTTGGCAATGGAGACTTGGAGGGGATGTAATTGGCAGATTGAGGCTTGGCCATGACGAAAGGGGAAATGGAGGTTTGTGGGAATGGGAATGAAGAATGAAGGGAATCTATCTTTTTCACTTGGTGCAATGGAGTGTCATTTTAATGGAAGACAAGGCCTTACCCTAAAACACATAATAAGGATATAAACTACTGAACAGGGATATTATAGTGTCCTTCAATGTATGCTTTATGGAATTAACTACCGGGACGCCCTTTTGACCTTTATACACACTGGAGCAAGGAGGGGCCAGAATCAAGCAATGTTACACAACAATTTACCACAATACAACACAATCAAGAAAATACATAATCCTCATATCCGCAACAATATATATATATATATATATAAATATACATACACACATACATTCATACATATGTTGTCGGTGCACCGACAACTTTGTTTGCAAGAGAGGTGGCCTATCTAGGTCACGTTATCGGCCGTGAGGGGGTAAAAACAGACCCAGGCAAAATGACAGCGGTAGAGGAGTGGGCCCGCACCACGTACCATCAAGGTGGTGCAGGGATTTTTGGGACTCTGCTCCTACTACCGGCGCTTTGTGGTGAAATTTGCAGAGTTGGCCCGGCCCCTTCACCGGCTTACAGAGAAGGGGACGAGATTTAATTGGACAAGGGAGTGCCAAGAGGCCTTCCTCGCATTGAAGGGGTGTTTGACATCCGCACCCATTCTAGCTAACCCCACTAGTGACGGGACATTTATCCTGGACACGTATGCAAGCCAGGAAGGATTGGGCACAGTTTTGTCTCAGACACAGGAGGGCGTGGAGAGAGTGATCGCTTATTATAGTCGGGCCTTGAGTAGGCCCGAGCGAAATTATTGCGTCTCGCAAAGAGTTATTGGCTATGCTGGCTGCCATGAACCATTTCCACCCGTACTTGTACGGGCGGAAATTTTTGGTTCGAACTGACCATTCCTCCTTGCAATGGCTCCTTCGGTTCAAGGAACTGGAGGGCCAAATTGCAAGGTGGTTGGAAAAGTTGCAGCAGTACGATTTTGATGTGACCCATAGGGCCGGGAAGGCCCATGGGAATGCCGATGCACTCTCTCGACGTCCTTGTCTGGGGGAAAACTGCAAATTTTGTGCGAGACACGAGGAGAGGGAGCAATTGGGCGATTCTGCCCCTATCCTCGTCGTCCGTGCAACCCGGGTGAGAGGGCCAATTTTGCCACGAACCGCAGATGAAGAATTCGGAACATTGGCTTGGAGCACGGCCCAGCGGGAGGATCCCGTTCTGGGACCGGTGTACGAATGGATCAGATTGGGGCAAAGACCTAATGGGGAAGAGGTCACCCCCCTCGGGGCACCAACAAAGGCATATTGGACTCAGTGGCAGACCCTGGAGTTGAAAGATAACATCTTGTATCGCAAGTGGGTGGAGGTTCCCTCTGAGAGAACTTCCTGGCTGGTGATAGTCCCAAATAAATTCAAAAACATCATATTACAACAGGTGCATGGTACCCGCTCCGGCGGCCATTTGGGCAGGACAAAGACAACATCTCGGATCCGCCAGAGGTTCTATTGGGTGAATATGGGGCGCGACATACAGGACTGGTGTCGGAGATGCCACGCCTGTACTGCCAAAAAGGGACCAGCACGGAGGATGAGGGCTCCCCTTCAATTACACCAGGTGGGGGCTACCCTTGTGCGGGTGGCTATGGATATTCTAGGACCGCTACCCCGCACCCGCCAAGGTAATAAGTACATCCTCGTTGCAATGGACTATTTCACCAAGTGGCCGGAGGCCTATGCCCTCCCCAACCAAGAAGCCGGGGTGGTAACGCAGGCCTTCGTGGAAGGATTTTTATGTCGGCATGGGATTCCACAGAAGCTGCACACCGATCAGGGTCGAAATTTTGAGAGTCAATTACTGAAAGATGTGTGCAGACTCCTGTCAATTAGGAAAACAAGAACAACGCCCTTGCGGCCACAATCTGACGGGATGGTGGAACGGTTCAATCGAACATTGGTCCAACAACTGGCCTTGTTCACCACCACCTGTCAGGATGACTGGGATGAACATCTCCCGTATTTGTTAATGGCCTACCGAACGAGCCAGCACGGGGCCACCGCATGCAGTCCAGCGTTGCTTATGTATGGGCGGGAGTTGCGGGCTCCCGCCGACTTGCTATGCGGTCCCGTGCCAGACACCACAGATACACCACCCAGGGAGGGTTACGCGCATCACCTGGAGGAAGGCATGGAGAGGGTCCATGCCTTCGCCCGCTGCCAGCTCCATCTGGCGGGGGCCAAGATGAAGCGCAGGTACGACCACCGGAGCCATGGGAGTCAGTACGCTCCGGGGATGAAGATTTGGTTCTTCAATCCCCGGAGGCGTAAGGGTAGGTGCCCAAAACTCACCTCTCCCTGGCAAGGCCCGGAGGCCGTCCTGTCGCAAGTCTGTGACGTGGTCGTTAAGATCAAAATGGGGCCACGAGCCCTCACTCGGATCGTCCATGCCGACCGAATAAGACCCTACACCGGCGAGCAGGCGCCCTCGTGGATTGCCTCGGCTGTAGATGTCGAGGCAGGACCCAGTACCTCTTGTGAGGGGGGCTCATGGTGCCAGAGGACTGGGGGTGATGGTGGGGGAGATGCCCGATGTAGAGGGATGGTAAATTAACCATCCCTCACATTATTTGGGGCAAAGGAGCTATAGTTTTATGGGGTTATGGCGGTGAAAACCTAGCCAGGGAGGGCTTGGATAATGCCAGGGTTTAGAAATGACCATAGGTAACTGTAGGTTTAAGTAGCGACATCATACCTGTAGAGGGGGTGTAGACAGATTAGTTGGATAATAACGACGAGGGAGTGCATAGTGTAAGGGAAGACGGGGAGCACGAGCTTCAGAAGGGACTAGTCAGCTTAGATGATGCTATGTGTTTGTGGTAAGAGCGATGAAATGAGAAATTGGTATGGAAGTTCTTTGTGGTGAGCATGATGATTGGCATGATATTGAGTGAATGGTCCTGGAGGAAAGGAGGGTGCAGGTGCCACCAGGTGTGCAAGTGCCACCAGGTGTGCAAGTGAAGTACAGGTGAATGAAGAATGGTTATATGGAATAAATGGTCTGGAATGAATGGAGTATGGAATGGATGGTGTGGAGTGAGTGGAGTGTGGAATACGTGGAGTGGAGTGCATGGTGCGAAAGGAGTGGATGGGGAAGGATGGACCCCTTCACGAATACCCGGGCAGGGTAGTTTAAAAGTAGGTAGAGGGAGTAGGTAAATTGTGGTTGGATATTGGCATCTGTGGTGCGAGAGTAGCAGAGTACTGCTTGAGGGGTGCATTAGTGGAACGAAATTGGCTGGGCGTGTGGCCTGTTAGTACGTATGGTTAAATGGGCACTCCGCCACTGTTAGTCTGTCGGCCAGGTGAGGCCGCAGGTAGGCTCTGGGAGCCAGTAGTTGTTCAATGGGGCCCGAGGATCCGGAAGACGCACCCGGGTAGCCCGACGCCAGAGAGGGCGGTTGGGGGTGAGAGCGCCAGAGGGCCTTCCCCAGGTAGGTTAGGGTAAGGAGCAGGTAAGCTCGGGAGCCAACTGCAGTGGCGGAGGTGTGCAGGTGAGTGGACCTGCTGGGAGCGCCACACGACCCAGCCCTGAAATTGTGCGAGGGCACAGGGAGTAGAATCGGGGGAGTGAGACCCCAAATTGGTGAGCACCACAGTTTGGGCAATGGGAGTTCGGTTCTTAGAACCACATATAGTAAAAAATGGCCAATGGTTTGGCAGGGAAAGACCCCGGGTAGTGTAAAGTGTGTTAAAGTCATTTAGAAGGTAGTTAGGATTGAAAGTCTCTTCGCACCATCCGCATCCACTCACCAAGGTGATAGGACTCCACAGCACCGGTTTGTGCAAATGTCTGGGATGTAAGATGCATCATGACGTAGGGTGACATTGTGCTGATGTTCCATCTCTTCCTCCTTAGGAGGGATTGATGATGAATTGATTAATGGCAAATTCGGTTTAGAGGGATTGTTGACGAATTTGGTGTTAGGGGAGATATGGGGAAGACAGGACTTAGACACGGATTTGTAAATGGTGTAAATACGGGGTAAGGGCAAGGGTAGATTAGGTGACGGGGGGGGGGGGGGGGGGGGGGGGGTGGGGGGACGTATGGTAGGGACGAGCTTTATCGGCTGGCTCTCCTGCGCACCTCACCTCTGCATTACCTTGTGTATCGTGTACTCTTGCGCCCTTGCACCCCGCTAACTCTGCTTTGTCTTCCTTCCCCACTCATGGACCGTGGTCTTTGTGTGCCGAGGGGAAAGTGTGCAGGAGTCGCAGTTGTGTGCCCGCGCCCTCGCTGCTGCCTGCCTGGACCGGTACCCCACTTATGGGCCGCACGTTGTTGTGGCCGAACACCACTGTATGGACCACAGGTCTGTGCCCGAGCACCACACTCATGGACCCCACGTTTTGGGGCCTGGAACCTCTGCTGGGGCCCGGCCATTGTGGCCAGGGAGATCTTGCTTGCGGACCACGGTAAAGGTGGCACCTAAGCCATGCAGGTGGACCACCCTTAGTTGGCCCCTGCTGGCCATAATTTAAAAAGGTGGACGCGTTTTGTGCCCTTTTATTACCAACTAGGCAGCAAGCATGAAGTCATCAGGAACATCGGCCCAGCAGCCAAGAACATCGGCCCAGCAGAGAAGACGTCGCAAGTCATCTGCTGATTATTCTTGAAATGTATGACTGTGCACTGGGTGGTGCTTTTTGTGCATATTGGTGCTTTGGTGCTTTTTGCATATTGGTGCTTATTGGTGCTGGTGGTATTGGTGCAGTGCAGTGTATGCCTTTCCTCTTTTCAAAACATCTTCTTTTTGTTTCCCAAAAGACAGGTCCTGGGTTCGCGTGTAAATACCAAGTAGTGTCTTTGTAAATAATGCTCCCCACCGTCAATGTTTAGTTTTTAAGACAATTCCGTGATTCGGTTATTCTGTGGGCGTGAGTCTGCTAGATAGAATACAACGCAGCAGGCGGGACATACTTAGTTGTTTTAAAATGTCGCACTCAGGGTGAAGTTAATAGTAGAGGGTTACTGTGGCGGGCACAAGGGGCAATAATTCCGTGCACCAGTGGGTGGCGCGAGCGTCCAGGCGGGGAACAAAAGCACATGCCCCGCCCTTCGACTGATCGGCCACGCCCGGGGACTAGGCGTGGCCTCGGGACATATATGCGGGCTCTAAGTTCGAGCCCGCGCAGTGCTGAAGTACGAGCTTTGAATAAAGACTCTTTGTTATACCAACGCGTTGTGGCCTCGTCGCTTGGAGGGAGCCCTGGCCGACGCCACCATGCTGGTGCACCCGGTGCCCGATGCACTGATCGCCCTCACCACCGACGCGTCGGACTACGCGGTGGGCGCGGTGCACGAGCAGTGGGTGCGTGGTGCTTGGAAACCACTGGCGTTTTTTAGCCGGCAGCTTCGCCTGCACGAATGCCGCTATAGCACCTTCGACCGCGAGCTGCTCGGGCTCCACCTGGCGGTCCGACACTTCCGCCATCTGCTGGAGGGCCGCCCGTTCACGGCTTTCGTCGACCACAAGCCCCTTGTGTTCGCGATGGCCAAGGTCGCCGAGCCATGGTCGGCACGGCAGCAGCGTCACCTCTCTGCCGTGTCCGACTACACGACGGACATCCGTCACGTGGCGGGTAAAGACAACCCGGTGGCGGATTGCCTTTCCGGTCCGTCGTGCACGCGGTCCACCTCGGGGTCGACTATACCCGGATGGCGGAGGACCAGACCCCCGGCGTCCAGGCCTTGCGGACCGCCGTCACGGGCCTCCGCGTCACCGAGGTGCCATTCGACGCCGCGGGCGCGGCCCTCCTATGCGACATCTCCCTCGGCCGGCCTCGCCCCATCGTGCCCGCTGGCTGGCGGCGCCCAGTTTTCGACGCCATCCACGGCCTGTCCCACCCGGGCACGAAGGCATCCCAGAAGCTCGTCGCGGCGAAATTCGTCTGGCATGGCCTCCGGAAGGACGTCCGCGACTGGGCCAGGACGTGGCTCGCGTGCCAGCGTGCAAATGTCCACCACCACACCCAGGCCCCATTGGCCCCGTTTGCGGTGCCCGAGCGTCGGTTCGACCACGTGCACGTCGACTTGGTGGGACCTCTGCCCCCCTCGCGGGGGTTCACCCACCTCCTCACCATGGTGGACCGCACCACACGGTGGCCGGAGGCCGTCCCATTGGCGGCGACGTCTGTGGCTGATGTGGCGCAAGCCTTCATCGCCACTTGGGTTGCCCGGTTCGGTGCCCCCTTGGACATCTCGTCCAACCACGGCCCTCAGTTCACCTCGGAGCTCTGGGCCGCGGTGGCGCAAGGGCTCGGGGTGAAACTACACCGCACCACGGCCTACCACCCCCAGGCCAATGGCCTGTGCGAGCGCTTTCATCGCTCAATGAAGGCCGCGCCCCGGGCCAGCCTCCGCGATGGCGGCTGGGTCGACAGACTCCCCTGGGTCCTGCTGGGCCTCAGGGCGGCGCCCAAGGACGACCTGCGCGCGTCCTCGGCGGAGCTGGTCTTCGGGCAACCACTGCGGGTACCGGGTGAATTTATCCCCGACTCCACGGCTCCTTGGTCTGCGGCGCAACAGCGCTCCGCCCTTCAGGAGACCGCCCGGAGGTTCGCCCCGGTGCCGACGGCACACCACGGTTGCCTGCCTTCCCACGTCGCCCCGGAGCTTTGAATGGCGAAGTACGTCTTCGTCCGGCACGACGCCCACCGGGCACCGCTACGGCCCCCGTACGATGGGCCCTTCCATGTTCTGTAGACCGGGGGCAAATTTTTCACCATCGACATCAGCGGTGCCCCGGATCGCATCTCCGTGGACCGCCTCAAGCCGGCCCACCTCGATCCGGACCACCCCCCGCAAGCAGCTCTGCCTCCGCGTCGAGGCCGCCCCACGGCGGTCTGACCCCCGGCACCCCCAGCCAAGCCGTCCCGCTACCCCTCAGCCCTGCACCCATCGCCAGGGGGCGTTTCGGCCGGGTCATACGGCTTCCCCGGAAACTCACGCTTCAGGTGCGCGGGAATTCTGGGGGGGCACGTGTGGTGGGCACAAGGGGCAATAATTCCGCGCACCAGTGGGTGGCGTGAGCGTCCAGGCGGGGAACGAAAGCACATGCCCCGCCCTTCGACTGATCGGCCACGCCCGGGGACTAGGCGTGGCCTCGGGACATATATACGGGCTCTTAGCTCGAGCCCGCCCAGTGCTGATGTACGAGCTTTGAATAAAGACTCTTTGTTATACCAACGCGTTGTGGCCTACCTCTCTGGCAATCGAGTCGTGTGTGCACAGCACCACATTACCACACCTGAGTGTCACACAAAGTTAAAGTTCTTTCGGGCAGGGACGGCCCTGGAGGAAATGAGGGTGCTGTGTTGCGGTTTTTAGAACCCTCCACTTTGTAAATATTGTAATAATCCCTTATAAATAATCCCCTGTAAATATTCCCATTTTTGTGTAAGGTCAAAGGTCGCACCCTAGTTAGGTCATATTGCAACACGTAGAACACCATAGGGTCTTCTTTAGTTATTTCATTAGTATGTGTTTCAGTTAAGGATCTGTTTCCAATAGTTGAATCTGCGTTGTATTAATTAAATAAGAGTAGGCCCCAAAGTTCCTTTCAACATCAGTGCGAGTGGTCTTCTATCCCGCAAGCCGCCATAAGCCACGTGGCAGAGTTGGAGAAGAAGGGAGGAGCGCCAGGAATGAGGCGTGGCACACCAACGCACCATCAAGGGGTGGACCGGTGAGCCCTCATGACCAATCAGGGCCGAGGCAGCTCACCGATGGGCGTATCCAAAAAGGCAAGCGGCTTAATACGCGATCGGCCAATATAAGCGGCCATGTGGGACTACTTAGAGAGATGAGTGATACGGGAGAGGACGGCAGACGCGGAAGACCCGATAGTGGTGAAGGAGTCCCTGCTTGCCGTTGTCACAGACCATTGGAGGCGCACAACTGGCCGAAGGCTAAGGGTCAATTTATTACGTACGCCGCATCCCAGTCTTCCCCCCCCCCCCCCCCCCCCCCGCGATATAATTGTCCGCTCACGTTAAACGCCACGTGAAGCTGTCGGCCGCTCGTTGCCGCGGTACGTGTGAACATCCGGAGCATGGACCGGAGCGCGAGGTCGGAGCCGGACCTCACCGCCTACCATCGACGCCTACCTACCACCTGCCCCGACCCCTCTCTTCCTTCCCACCAGCCCTGCCATTCCATCCTTTCGTGTAAGTGTGTTTGTTCTGTCCTGGGAGTGTTATATAAACATAAAATAAAATAACCACCTTTAGAGGCCATTTTCCCCCGCAAAGTGGGCGTTGGCCTGTTTCGGGAACCGTGGTTGTTGTTGTTTTTTGGTCCCCTTTTTGAAGCAATGTTTTACGGCCGGATGCCCTTCCTGAGGCCAACCCTTTTTGCCGCCTTTATCGACAAACAGGGAATTACCAGAACTGGTTCTCAATTAGCCGACCTCAGAAGGATGACAGGCTGAGTCAACCCCCCTGGCATTAATTCAGCGATCGAGCGGGATTCGAACCCAGGATCCTCGGATCCTAAGCCGGCACCCTAGCCGCTAGCCCAACACCAGGGTCAAACACCAGGGGAGTGTTATATAAGATGGTATAAGGTTTGCCCTGTGTATCTGCTTCTTCTTCTTCACTGTACATTCCCTTTCGTTTCTTCCTTGGTTTTGGTTTTGGACATAATTAATAAACCTGTGTTCTTCCTTCTTATTCTTTGGGTTTCCTCTCATCCGGTCGCTTTAGTGATTTCTCCATTGATATACGTGGCACAATTTGGCTGACCGTTGTAATCGGGTTTAGTCTTTTGTTAACGGCTCGGATTTCGGACTGCTATCCGCTCGGCAAACTCCATCTTGTCCGGGTCCGAGCACGGAATTATATCCCTGCTTTGCGGAGAGATTGGCGAAGGTATCTGGGAACCCCTTGACCAATCACCCTGGCCAATCTCACCCCGCAAAGGAGCGTGTAATTTCCAGGAACGGAGGATCGGCCAGTGTAAAAGACAAGGGGATTACCCCCCCTTGGTAAGGGGAGCGCCGACCCCCGGTTCCGCAACAATATATATATATATATATATATATATATATATATATATATATATATATATATATATATATATTGTATGTATATATATATATATATATATATATATATATATATATATATATATATATATTGTAACGGTTCTGAGAAGTGTAACGGTTTTTTTTTGAGAAGTGTAACAATTTTGGAGGAAGTGTAACGAATGTGAAAACGTTACAATGTGAACGTTACAAAAATATGTGTAACACCCTGTTAATGTAAATAATGGTCGCAGCCGTCCTCCTAGTTAATTCCATGAAACTTACACGCAGGTCACGATATATCTTTTTTAAATAGTGTATTTCCTTATTCTATGTAGGCTAAATATGTGTTTCCCACTAGATTGACTTTGCATTGTATCAAACAAAATAAGCATAGGCCCTTGCAATTTCCCCAAACATCTCCGCTCTCCAAAGTTCCTTTCAAAAGGGTGGGAGTTGTGTTCAATCCCGCAAGCCGCCATTGCCCATGTGCTAATCTCGGAGAAGAAAGGCGTGTCTCCACCTCGTCATACAGGGGAGGAGTGAGCCAGAGGGTCGCATGGCCAATCAGCACCGCGGTGAGCGACCCGGTAGGCGTGTCCTCGCAGCCGGCGGCTTGATTCCGCCCGAGGTGATAAAAGCGACTGTAAGGGACTGCTTTACCAGATGACTTGGGAGATGACCTGGGAGAGGAGCGAAGAGGCGGCACCAAGAAGAGCGGTGAGATGCGAAACGCTCCAAGCCAAAGAGGAGAGGTACTCGGCAAGGAAACCAGCTTTGGAGAGACGCGCTGAAAGGAGGGAGACGGCTCCACCACAAGAAGAGGAGCAGGTGTGCCGAACCAGCGCGTGACGTCTACAGCAGCGGATACGCGCCGAAGGGTTTTCCCGCCAAAAACCGCGAGGAATTGAGAGCTGCTGCCTCCGACCTTGCCTCCCTCTCAAGCAATCCACCTCAAGCCCTACCTGCCTGCAATATCCCCTGTGTAAGTGTGAACGTCCTGTCCTACTCGTTGTCTTGGGATTAAGTAAATTGAGTAGAATAAGCTAACGATGCACTGTGTGACTGCTTTTTCCATCCATTGCTTGTAAATAATTTTGGTCGCTCTTCCTTTTTGCTTGTGTGTGTATAATAAATCTGTTCTTCCTCCGTACTCTGTCTTTTTCTCTTTTCCTTCTCTTTCGGTCGCTTTAGAGATTTCCCGATTGAATATCTGTGGTGCGATCTGGTCAACGTCGGGTGGAATTGGGTTCTAATCGGGGAGTAACTGTTCGGACGCGGTAATACACCACCGCTCGGTCAATATAACATCTAAACCGCGATCTGTAACAATTGGTTGTCAGGAGTTGGATTCGGACCTGGGACTAAATTTGTTAGGCCCAAATTTTGGAACACCAATTGTGTTATATCTGTAACAATTGGTGTTGGGAGTGAGATTCGGGGCCCGAACCAAATTAAAAAAAAAAAAAAACATCTAGAAAAAAATTTGGTCAAAATTACGAGCTGCCGAAATTGTGTTGTTTTATAAAACCCGAATTTTGAGATCGCGCCATGGACAATCAAGGCGATCGGATGTCGGTGGGAGAGATAGACAGGGTGGAATCGACCCAGGACCTCGGGGAAATGTATGTGGAGGAAAGGGAGGAGGAGAACATTGGCAATGTGGTTGAGGGGGTATCAGGTGCACAAAATGGCGTCCTCGCGCACGTGGGTGTAGCGGCACCAAATTTGGCCGTGGTCGCGGCAGCCGAGCCAGAGATGCCAATGAATTTGGACCTGTTTATGAAACAGATGATGGCCTTTATGGTAAAAACAGACGATAATTTCAAAGGGATGGAAAACAGAATGGGAAACCAAATGGGGGTAATGGGAAACCAAATGGGGGTAATGAGGGACGAAGCGAGGGGTACCGGTGAGGAGTTAGACAAGAAATTTGGGAAGTTCGACAATAATTTTGAGGGGTTAGACAACGGGATAAAAGAGGTGAAAAATGGGTTAATGGGGTTAGAAAATAGGATGGAGGACAAATTGCGGGAAATAGGGGAACAATCTGCCAGGGAAATCAAACAAATGGGAGAGCAGATAGAGGAGGTGAAAATCGGGGTAGAAACCAAACTGGATGCTCAGAGGGATGAATTGGGACAGATGAGGGTGGCATCTACAAAAGAGATGGAGGAAATACGACGAGGGGTAAGTGAGGAGGTTTCGGGGCTACGCGAGGAGGTAAAGCGAGGTGAGAAGCGTATGGAGAAAGAGGTGAGAAATAATACGGCTAAGTTACAAGGGGGAATAGAAGATCTGACGAAGGGAGTAGAACAGCTGACAGTCGGACAAAAAGAACTAGTGGAGCAGGTTCAAAGGAACACTGCGGTACTAGGAGGGTTGAAGGCGACACAAAAAGAAATTAAAAACGAATTAATAGCGACGCAGAGGCAATGTCAGATGGTACGGGAGGAACTGACAATGAGGGTGGACGAGGTGACAGAGATAATGGAGACGAAGGACCGAGAGGTGAGGATGCACATAGAGACGGTCACGGTAGCCTTAGAGGACGAACTTGAGGAGACGCACCGGGAAATAAAAGAGGTGAAGCAAAAATTAGAGGAAGTGGAAGAAGAGGTGAGTGAAATTAAGAAGAGACGGAGGGAAACTAAGAGGGAGATAAAGGAGGAAGTCATGGAATATGTGCAAGGTCGGTGCTCAACTCATAATGTGATGCTCACTAACCAAATAAAGAGTTTGCAGGTGGCAAAGGAGGTGCGGAGACGAGGTACGGAGGTGAGTGGCAATGTATATGATGTGAGGAAAGCTTCAGTCGGCTTGGGGATTGGTTTGGATCCGGGTGTTCGTGAAAGGCCGTTGGTGAAGTGTGCGACAGGTCTGGTGTGCGAAAAACGAGGTGTGCGAGAATGTCCGACCATGGGGTGTGTGAGGAAAAAGTGCACGCCGAGGAGTGAGTGTGCCGTCAAGAGTGAGTTGGTCGAAGCGCGTGTGCGAGGGGGTACATGGAAGCGCGGTGTGGTGAGTGTTATGGAGGAAGTAACGAGAGAGTGTACACCTGTGGTGAGTGTTACAGAGGATGTAACGAGAAAATGCACGCCTGTGGTGAGTGTTACAGAGGATGTAACGGGAGAGTGTGCGCAAGAGTGTGCGCGAGAAAGGTGTGTAACGGACGGGTGCATGAGGAAAGAGTGTGCTGTCGAGAGTAAGGGTGAGTGCGCGACCGAGAGTGGAGGTGAGAGTAGTGAGAGTGAAACGGAGCGTGAGTTGGTTGTGGCAGGTGAGCGAGGATGTACACCTGGAATGGAAGGATGCACACCTGGAATGGTAGAGCGTGTGTGGGAATGCACACTTGAGTTGGTCGTGAGGCACGTGGTTGGGTGTGCGAGTGAGAACACACCTGTGATTGTCACAGAAGAGGTGACCGAGGAAGGGGCGCGAAGAGGTGTGTTGGTGAGGTGTGCGAGCGACGAATGTGTGCCAAGGTGTTCGGTGGTCAGGTGTGTGACCAAGGCTGGGAGTGGAATGAGTGTACCTGGGTGTGTAAGGAAAGGTACGAGGAGCATGGGAACGGCTGGATGTATGAGGAAGAAAGGGGTAGCGTATGCGTTTAAGCATGCAGGTGAAGCATCGACGGTAACCGGGTTAGAGGTTAGAACGACTTATAGCCGAATCGGGCCCTCGGTGCGCGTCGGGCAGCTTCGCGTGCCGCGAGGACCAGCGGGGATCCGAACCACGGCGGTTTCAAAAGAACCGCCGTACGCGATCCACGCTGTGCCTCGCTTGGAACGGCCGCATCCGGGCTCCACTAGGCGGAGCGGGCAGCCCGATAGGAAGGGTCGTCATGGCGACCACTTTCTATTGAGACGTGCCGGCAGGTCGAGATCGGGACATTGGATGGCTCCACGCCGAGGTGGTGCGTGGGATCTCGGCCCGGGTAAGCCCCCGTCCCTGCCACGAATGCGGGACGTATCCAGCCGCTGGCACAAAACGACCCGCGTTCATTGCTCGGCTGTACGAAGCCGGGCTGTAGACGTGAATTGGCGCAGCGAGAGGATGTAATAAGTAGACGGGTGATGAGGATAGTGTTTTGGCCCCGAAATTAGAAAAAAAAAAGCAAGATTTGATAATAGTGGGTAGAATTGGCAGTAAATGGAAAATTTTTGAATTGGTTGGAATTTGGTGTGCCAAATTGATAGGACCTCCCCGATGTGGTGGGATGGCAAATCCACCATCCCTCACAACGAGTGGGGCAAATGCGCAATAGTTTATGGGGTTGATGGCAGTGAAAACTAGCCCGGGTGGGTTAGGATATATCGTGTGTAGGGATCTAGCGAAGATGACATTAGGTAACGTTAAGGTTAGTTAGTGACAAGGATACCTGTAGTGGGGACGCAGGTAGATTAGCGTGGATGATAATGACGTGGGAGCGCAATAGTTTAAAGGGGCGACTGGGAAGCGCAAGTTTCAGAGGGGAGTAGTTAGATGAGATGATGCCGTGTGTTTGAGGATTGAACAGGTGTGATTGCACAGGTGTGCAACTGAACAGGTGTATGGAGCAGTGTATGAGTGAGTGATGATGATGTGTATTGTGATGACCAAATGGTCCAGGAAGAAAGGAGGGTGCAGGTGGCACCAGGTGTGAGGGCACAGGTGTGCAACAGCAGGTATGGAGAATGGTAGTGTGGAATAAATGGAGTATTGGAATGGATGGTCGTGGAGTGAGTATGGTGGAAATTGTGGAGTGGAGTGGATGGTGCGAAGGTGTGAATGGGGGAAGAGTGGACCCCCATCACGGATACCCGGGGTGGGTAGTGTAAGTATTAGGTAGAGGGTACAGGTAAATTGTGGTTGGATATTGGCATCTGTGGTGTGGGTGAAAGAATGGTCTTTGGATGGGTGCATTAGTGTTGTGGAAATGGCTGGGCGTGTAGCCTGTTAGTGTGTGTAGTTGGTTGGGCACTCCACCACTGTGAGGATGTCGGCCAGGTGAGGCCGCAGGTGGGCTCTGGGAGCCGGTAGTAGTTGTTGTGGATGGGGCCCGAGGATCCGGAGGACGGACCCGGGTAGCCCAGTGCCAGAGGGCACCAAGGGGTGACAGAGCCAGGAGAGGGCCTTCCCCAGTTAGTTAGGTTAGGGTGAGGAGCTAGGTAAGCTCGGGTGGCAACTGCAGTGGTGGAGGTGTGCAGGTGGGTAGACCTGCTGGGAGAGCTACACGTCGCAGCCCAGAAATTGTGCGAGGGCACCGGGAGATGAATCGGGGGAGTGAGACCCCAAATTGAGAAGCACCACAGTTTGGTCAATGGGAATTGGTTTTTAGAACCCATAGTGTAAGTTGGCCAATGGATTGGCAGGGAGAGACCCCGGGTAGTGTAAAGTGTGTTAAAGTCATTTAGAGGATAGTTAGGAAGAAGGATCTCCTCGCACCATCTGCATCCACTCACCTGAGGTGACAGGTACTCCGCACCATGCCATGTTTAATTATTTTTGATGCAAATGTTTTGGATTGTGAGACGCATCATGACGTGGGTGTGACATTGTGCGTAATTCCATCTCCCCCTCCTTATGAGGATTGATGATGAATTGGTGATGGCAAATTTTGAACTCGAGGGATTGTGGAGACGAATTTGGTTTAGGGGAAATATGGGGAAGACGTGACAGTAGTGACGAATTGGTAATGTGTAGATTTTGTACATATGGGGTAAGGGCAAGGGTAGTGTAGGTGACAGGGGGGTGACGTACGGTAGGGACGAGCTTTCTCACTTCGCCCTCCGTACGCATTTCGCCTTGCATTGCCTTATTGACGTGTACCCTTGTGACCTTACCCCTCGCTCAATTGTCTTTCTTTTGTCTCCCACATGACCTGTGCGCCATTGGGTGCCGAGGGGAGCGTGCGTGAGGTGGCCATTGTGCGCCCGAGATTCCCAGAACCAGCATGCATTGCGTTGATGTACCACTTTATGGACCGCTGTTCTGCGGCCAAGTACCACTTGATGGACCCCAGGTTCTGGGGCAGGGCACCTCTGTTGGAGACCGGCCATAGTGGCCAGGGAATCTTGCTTGCGGACCTCGGTAAGGTGGCACCTATGCCAAACAGGTGGACCACCCTTAGTTGGCCCCTGAGGCCCTAAATAAAAAACGAACACAAGTTGTGCTTTTTTATATTTCCAAGTAGGCCACATGAAGCCAGAAGACGTCGGGAAGAACATCGGCCCAGCAGAGAAAGAGAAGACCACCACCAGTTGTTTTGTTGTGTTTATTATGAACCATGGTGACTGCGCACCGAGTGGTGCTTTTGGTGCTTTGTGGTGCTTTTGGGTGCTTTGGTGGTATTGGTACTGGTGCATCGATGCAATGCGTGCTGTCTCCTCCCTCCCAACAGGAATTTCTTTTTCTTGTTCCCTAAAAAAAAAACAAAAAAAAAACACAGGTCCTGGGTTGCGTTGTAAATAAGAAATCACGTCACTGTAAATAATGCTCCCCACCGTAAATGTATAGTTTGAGAATAATTCCGTAATTCGGTTAGCTGTGGGCTTGAGTCTGTTAGACAGGGTGCAATGCAATAGGGGGACATACTTATTTGTGTTTTAAGATTGTCACACTCAGGGTCAGGTTAATTGTAGAGGGAATTACACCTACGTGTCACACTAAGTTAAAGTTTTGTAGGCCCGAGTACGGGCCTGAAGAAAGGAGGGTGCAGTGTAACGGTTTTGAGAAGTGTAACGAATTTGAGAAGTGTAACGGTTTTTGAGAAGTGTAACAATTTTGGAGGAAGTGTAACGAATGTGAAAAGTATGGTTTTGTTATGTGTAACACCCTGGTAATGTAAATAATGGTCGCAGCCGTCCTCCTAGTTAATTCCATGAAACTTACACGCAGGCCACGATATATCTTTTTAAATAGTGTATTTCCTTATTCCATGTAGGCTAAGTATGTGTTTCCCACTAGATTGACTTTGCATTGTATCAAACAAAATAAGCGTAGGCCCTTGCAATTTCCCCAAACATCTCCGCTCTCCAAAGTTCCTTTCAAAAGGGGGGCGAGTGGTGTTCAATCCCGCAAGCCGCCATTGCCCATGTGCTAATCTCGGAGAAGAAAGGCGTGTCTCCACCTCGTCATAGAGGGGAGGAGTGAGCCAGCCCTAACAGCCAATCAGCACCGCGGTGAGCGACCCGGTAGGCGTGCCCTCGGAGCCGGCGGCTTGATTCCGCCCCGAGTGATAAAAGCGACGGGAAGGGACTGCTTCAATAGATGACCTGGGAGATGAGCGAAGAGGCGACACCAAGAGGAGCGGTGAGATGCGAAACGCTCCAAGCCAAAGAGGAGAGGTACTCGGAAAGGAAACCAGCTTTGGAGAGACGCGCTGAAAGGAGGGAGACGGCTCCACCAGAAGGAGAGGAGCAGGTGTGCCGAGCCAGCGCGTGACGTCTACAGCAGCGGATACGCGACGGAGGGTTTTCCCGCCAAAAGCGCGAGGAATTGAGAGCTGCTGCCTCCGACCCTGCCTCCCCCCTCCAGCAATCCACCTCAAGCCCTACCTGCCTGCAATATCCCCCGTGTAAGTGTGAACGTCGTCTGTCCTACTCGTTGTCTTGGGATTAAGTAAATTGAATAGAATAAGCTAACGATGCACTGTGTGACTGCTTCTTCCATCCATTGCTGTAAATAATTTTGGTCGCTCTTTCTTTTTGCTTGTGTGTGTATAATAAATCTGTTCTTCCTCCGTACTCTGTCTTCTTCTCTTTTCCTTCTCTTTCGGTCGCTTTAGAGGTTTCCCGATTGAATATCTGCGGTGCGATCTGGTCAACGTCGGGTGGAATCGGGGAGTAACTGTTCGGACGCGGTAATACCAACCGCTCGGTAAAATATCATCTAAAACCGCGTCTGCAACAATATATATATATATATATATATATATATATATATATATATATATATATATATATATATATATATATATATATATATATATATATATGTGGCGGACACAAAAGCCCACTGGCGTGGTGACATCATTCCGCGCACCAAGTGGGCGGTGGCCACGCCCGAGGGGTAGGTGTGGCCTCATGATATACACCGGGCGCCCAGCCCGGAGCGGTACAGTGTTACAGTGAGCTCTTACAATAAAGACGTTTATATGTTACCGCTTGTCCGTTTCCTCCTTGCTCACAAGCAGCGCGCGTAACGCCGCGCTTTACTGGTGACCCTCGACGTTGGATCTGCCGGAGCAATCCTTCCACACGCGACGCCATCGCCATGGCTGACTTCGTCAAACTTCCGGAATTTTGGGAGGCTCAGGCCGAAGTCTGGTTCGTCCAGGCCGAAGCCCAATTTAAGCTTCGGCGCCTCACCGGCGATGACACGCGCTATTGCCACGTCGTTGCCTCCCTCGGGCCCGGCACGGCCGCTCGAGTTGTGTCCGTCCTTCGCCACCCACCGGACGGCCACAAGTACGAGGCACTCAAGCGGCTACTCCTAGCCACGTTCCGCCTCACGGACGACGCACGAGCCGACCGCCTCCTGGATCTCCCCGAGCTCGGTGAGACGCGCCCGTCGGTCCGAATGGACCATATGCTGTCACTGTTGAGCGACGAAGCCCCCGGTTCGCTATTCCGGGCGCTTTTCCAGCGCCAACTTCCAGCGCAGGTACGCCTCGCGTTGGCCGGGACCGGGCTAACGGAACCCCGAGCATTGGCAGCCGAGGCGGACAGGTACTTCGCCGCTTCGGACAAGCGGGCGAGAGTCGGCGTGGCCGTCACGGCCCTCGACGCTGATGTTCAGCAGCATGTTCCACAGCATCAGCTTCTACAGCATACGCAGCATGCTGATACGCACCTCGTGAATGCCGCCACGCCCCGCCCACCACCGCGGCGAAAACCGCCACCGCGGGGAAACCCGCCAACTCCACCGGCCTGGCGGAGCCAGCCGCGCTCCTCCAGCTCCACCACCTGGTGCTGGTTCCACGCCAAGTTCGGCCACGAAGCTCGGCAGTGTCATCCGCCATGCTCCTTCAACAGGTCGGGAAACGCCCGGGCCGGCGCTCAATAGTGGCGATGAGCGCCGGCCGTTCGAGCAGCCTGCTGTTCATAACGGACACCTTCTCCGGGCGCCGTTACCTGTGCGACACGGGAGCGCAGGTGAGTGTCATTCCCGCCGGCACGTCAGACAAGCACGCCGCAGGTGGGGGCCCCGCGCTGCTTGCCGCGAACGGGACGCCCATCCGTACGTACGGAAAACGCTGCCTCTCTGCGGTTTGGAGGGCAGGTTTTCCGATGGACGTTCGTCACCGCCGACGTGCCCATGGCACTGCTTGGCGCGGACTTCCTGTGCGCTAATGGGCTCCTGGTCGACGTCAAGCGCAGACGTCTTGTCCAGGCCGAGACGTTCAGCTCGCTCGCTTGTGCGTTGCCCAGCTCAACGAGCGGCTTGCCAAGCGGCTTGCCGAACGGTTCGGTTCCGGCCACGTTGGTCTGTACGCTTCCGGCAGCGGACGCATTCACCCGCCTCCTCGCCGGCTTCCCGGCCCTCACGCGGCCCACCTTCTCGGCGGGGGCCGTCAAGCACGGGGTGGCCCATCACATCCCCACCGTCGGGCCACCGGTCTACGCCCGGGCACGCCGCCTCGAGCCGACGAAGCTGGCGGTGGCAAAAGCGGCGTTCGCTACCCTGGAGCGACTCTGCATCGTTCGGCGCTCAGAGAGCGCTTGGGCGTCGCCGCTGCACATCGTGCCGAAGCCCGGCGGGGGATGGCGACCGTGCGGGGACTATCGCCGTCTCAATGACGCCACGACTCCCGACCGCTACCCCGTCCCCCACATTCAGGACTTTTCCGCCCGTTTGGCGGGCAGGTCCTTCTTCTCGAAGGTGGACCTCATACGCGGCTACCATCAGGTCCCCGTCAGGCCGGAGGACGTCCCGAAGACGGCGGTCATCACGCCATTCGGACTCTTCGAGTTCCTGCGCATGCCCTTCGGTCTGAAGAATGCGGCTCAGGCGTTCCAGCGACTGATGGACAGCGTCCTGCGCGACTTGGATTTTGTCTATGTCTACCTGGACGATATCCTCGTCGCCAGCGCGTCCCGCGAAGAGCACCTACGCCACCTCCGCACGCTCCTCGAACGCCTGGGCCAGCATGGCCTGATTGTGAACCCCGCAAAGTGCCGGTTCGGCGCCGCCACAATCGATTTTCTGGGGCACCGTGTCACCAGGCACGGAGCCGTCCCCCTGCCGGCCAAGGTGGAGGCGGTGAAGGGGTTTCCGCGCCCCCGCACGATCAGAGGGCTGCAGGAGTTCCTGGGCATGGTGAACTTTTACCATCGGTTCCTGCCCCGTATCGCCCAGCTCCTGCGCCCCCTGCACGAAGCTCTCCGAGGTAAGCCGGGCAAAGGCGACGTTACCTGGACCGAGCAGATGGACACGGCGTTCACGGGCGCGAAGCTCGCCTTGGCTAACGCCACCATGCTCGCGCACCCGGCGCCCGATGCACCGATCGCCCTCACCACCGATGCCTCGGACTACGCGGTGGGTGCGGTGCACGAGCAATGGGTGCGTGGAGCTTGGCAACCGCTGGCGTTCTTTAGCCGGCAGCTTCGCCCGCCCGAACGCCGTTACAGTACCTTCGACCGCGAGTTGCTCGGACTTCACTTGGCGGTCAGGCACTTCCGCCATCTGCTCGAGGGCCGTGCGTTCACTGCCTTCGCCGACCACAAGCCGCTGATCTTCGCGATGGGCAAGGTCACCGAGCCGTGGTCGGCCCGGCAGCAGCGTCACCTCTCGGCCGTGTCCGAGTACACGACGGACATCCAGCACGTCGCGGGGAAGGACAACCCGGTGGCGGATTGCCTTTCCCGGGCCGTCGCCCACGCAGTCCACCTCGGCATCGACTATGCCCGGATGGCAGCGGACCAGGCCGCTGACCCCGACGTCCAGGCCTTGCGGACCGCCGTCACGGGCCTCCGCATCACCGAGGTGCCGTTCGACGGCGCGGGCGCGGCCCTCTTGTGCGACGTCTCCCTCGGGCGTCCTCGCCCCATCGTGCCCGCGGGCTGGCAGCGCCAGGTGTTTGACGCCATCCACGGCCTGTCCCACCCGGGCGCGAGGGCCTCCCAAAGGCTGATCGCCGACAAGTTCGTCTGGCATGGCCTCCGGAAGGCCGTCCGCGGCTGGGCCAGGACGTGCCTCGCGTGCCAGCGCGCCAAGGTGCACCGGCACACCCAGGCCCCGTTGGCCCCGTTCACGGTGCCGGAACGCCGGTTTGATCACGTCCACGTGGACCTGGTGGGACCTCTGCCCCCCTCGCGGGGTTTCACCTACGTCCTCACCATGGTGGAACGCACCACCCGGTGGCCGGAGGCCGTGCCCTTGGCGTCGACAACGGCGGCCGATGTCGCGCAGGCTTTCATCGCCACCTGGGTCGCCCGGTTCGGCGCCCCCTCAGACATCTCATCCGACCGCGGCCCCCAGTTCACCTCGGAGCTCTGGGGGGCGGTTGCGCAGGGGCTCGGGGTCCGGCTGCACCGAACCACGGCCTACCACCCCCAGGCTAACGGCCTGTGTGAGCGATTTCACCGCTCATTGAAGGCCGCGCTCCGGGCCACCCTCCGCGACGGCGGCTGGGTCGACAGGCTCCCCTGGGTCCTGCTGGGCCTCCGGACGGCGCCCAAGGAGGACCTGCGCGCATCCGCGGCGGAGTTGGTCTTCGGGCAACCGCTGCGGGTGCCGGGCGAGTTCCTCCCCGACTCCACGGCACCATGGTCCGCGGCACAGCAGCGCTCCTCTCTGCAAGAGACCGCCCAGAGGTTCGCCCCGGTGCCAACGGCATGCCACGGGCACCCGCCGACGCACGTCGCCCCGGAGCTTCGCACGGCGGTGTACGTCTTCGTCCGCCACGATGCCCATCGGACACCACTGCGGCCCCCGTACGACGGGCCTTTCCGCGTGCTGGAGACCGGGGCGAAGCACTTCACCCTGGACATCGGCGGTACTCCTGACCGCGTTTCGGTAGACTGCCTCAAGCCGGCCCACCTCGATGTGGACCATCCACCGCCAGTGGCCCGACCCCCACGTCGGGGCCGCCCTCCTGCGGGCGGACCCCCGGCACCGCCCAGCCCCGCCGCCACGCCGCCCCCCGGTCCTGCACCCATCCCAGGGGCAGCCAGGGGCATCCCACCTGGCATCCCTGCACCCCGGACGCCGCCGATCGCCAGGGGGCGCTTCGGCCGGGTCATTCGTCTGCCCCGCAAACTGGCCCTCCAGGTGCGCGGGAATTCTGGGGGGGCGCGTGTGGCGGACACAAAAGCCCACTGGCATGGTGACATCATTCCGCGCACCAAGTGGGCGGTGGCCACGCCCGAGGGGTAGGCGTGGCCTCATGATATACACCGGGCGCCCAGCCCGGAGCGGTACAGTGTTACAGTGAGCTCTTACAATAAAGACGTTTATATGTTACCGCTTCTCCGTTTCCTCCTTGCTCACAAGCAGCGCGCGTAACGCCGCGCTTTATATATACTAGGGCATGCCCGTACTATATATATATCTAAAAGTATATCCCCCCCCCTCTATTTACATGCAATGGTTTGGTCCAAAGCGAACGGCTTGCGAGTACGGTGACAATCCCCCCCCTCTATTTACATGAAATGGTTTGGTCCAAAGCGAACGGCTTGCGAGTACGGTGACAATCCCCCCCCTCTATTTACATGAAATGGTTTGGTCCAAAGCGAACGGCTTGCGAGTACGGTGACAATCCCCCCCCTCTATTTACATGAAATGGTTTGGTCCAAAGCTAACGGCTTGCGGAGTTTGGTAAAGAAATCGCCATCGCGTGCACAAATGAGCAGGAAAGCGAATGAATCGCAAATTAGTTTTAATTAGTTTTAAAACATAGTTTAACGCCCGAGCGAGTTTAACGCAATCGCAAATCGCATCGCAAAGCGAAAGAATCGCAAATTAGTTTTAATTAGTTTTAAAACATAGTTTAACGCCAACATAGCGCCAACATAGTTTGCCGACGGGAAATAAATGAATACGCTCTCAAATGTGCCGTCCGAGGCAGAGTCTGTTCGCCACGTTCGGCACACGTGATAGCTCGCTGCTCTCTGATTGGTTGAATCGTTTTTTGGACATAGCTCGGTAACTACTTCTCCGATTAATATGAAACCTTGAAAAGGCACATCCTCGGGTCCCCAGCAATATACCTGGCAAGTTTAAAGTATATCAGACCCGTGGTTGTCGAGAAACAGCGGTCACAGACAAACATACAAACATACAAACATACAAACATACAAACATACACACAGAGATTACTGGAATTATAGATAGATATTATATATAAGCTGAAGGACTTCCGTTGAACTTGGGGCCGACTCAGAAGAAGACCTTTGTTGGTCGAAAGCTTGTCGACAATTAAAGATCGACGTCCTGAAGCTACGTCCGCGTCTTATTTAATCTAACGATTATTTATTCAATGCAAATGAGACGCCCTGCTCGTACTTTGGAGTTTCTACTATTTCTTACAGTTATATATATATATATATACTGTATATATATATATACTGTATATATATATATATATATATATATATATATATATATATATATATATATATATATATATATATATATATATATATATATGTATATACACAAAGAATTAAGTTAAGCACCCCCCCCGTTTTTTTACAACCTCGCACATTACAAGTTTGTTGTCGTCAAAACAGTGTAATATACCCATGATATTGCTATATTTTCTGGAGAAGTGATATTATGGTCACATAAAAACATAACAATCATGCCGTTTTCAATATTTTATTCTGAATAATTTAAGGTGAAATTTTTTGGGAATTTTAGGCATATTTTCACCTCAATTTAAGTATGGAGCTATAGGTCCATCACGGACAGTGTGGATGACGTTTATGTTTTCTAACGTACAGTCATTGTTCTGAGAAGACCTCTAGCGATCTTTGCGTCAATAACGTGTGTAGGACCCACGTGATCGGATCACTGACTCAACCAATCACTTTTTTTCACTTTGATCACTCAATTTCATCAATGGATAATTGCTAATGTCATACCAATCATTATTTGATCTCACATACCTTAGAATATATGCCAATGTATACATATACACAAAGAATATATATTAGGGGGTGCTTACCTTAATTCGTTGTGTAGGGGTGCTTAACTTAATTCTTTGTGTATATATATATATATATATATATATATATATATATATATATATACACTATATATACGTATATATATATATATATATATATATATATATATATATATATATATATATATATATATATATATATATATATATATTGTTGCGGATATGAGATTGGCATCCATCTATATCCGCTTGTAAATATTCCCCTATTTCCTCAGTACTTCCCAACTATCCCCAATTCCCCATTCCCTAGTCCCATTTTCTGTAAACAACACTCTGTAGACCTGACCTTCCCCTATTTCCCCCATTAAATGTCGCATCCAGGTCCACCACATCTCACGTAGACAACTATAGGACATCTTGCTAGTTATTCTTAGTCTATGTCAGTTAAGGACTCGTTTCCATTAATTCTGACTCTTCGTTGCACCAGAATGTGATTGTATGGCACAGTTAGGAAGTTTAGGACCTCCCAATACCTCCCCGCAGCTTTTCCTCACGGTTCAGCAACAACAACAACAACAACAGCAACAACAACGGCGGCGGCGCGGGGAGTGCGCGTCCTCACTCCGGCTTGGTTAGCCGCCATCGAACATGTGCTCCGACGGGGTTACCACGTAGGGGCTCGCTGTCAGCTCCTCGTCAAGGGCGGAGCCCGGTAACCCCCCGCACCCAATAGAAGCGGCGGACCGATTCCATCTGGGGTGGAGCCAACGAGCCGAGGGCGTGTCACTCCCCACTGAGCATGCACAGGAAGAGGGAGGTGACGTCAGATGCGCCCTCAGCTTGGAGAGAGAAGACGCCACCTCCGAGCGCTGCGATCCCTCCCCACATCTCTGGACTGGACCGAGCTGTATCCTGTCCCTGAGCCAAGGTGCACCTTGTGCTATCGACTGCCTGTCCTTCCCTGCCATCAATCCCTGTGTAAGTCAGTCTTGTTCCGTTTGTCTGTGGTCTGTCGGGGATAAGATAAGACTGTGTCTAAGTGCCCATCTTTTCTGTGCTTTACCTCTTGCCTTGTAATCTACCCCTTTTCTGCATCACCAATTATATCCTCCTCCGGAGGTCTTGAGAACTGTACCCCCTTGTGTCGTTTCATTTATCCCAGCCGTTGTGTCCTTTCCTTCATTGATTTAGCGTAGCGCGATTCGGCCAACGTTCGAGTGGAATCGGGTGAGTTGGGGAAGAATCGGGTAAACTGTGCGAACACGGCGGCCATTCCGCTCGGTCAAGCAACATCTTAAGTCGTGTCCGTAACAATATATATATATATATATATATATATATATATATATATATATATATATATATATATATATATAGACATACCATGGGACCCCACTATTTGCGGGGGATACGTTCCTGCAAAATCCCCGAATTGCGAAACCGCAAATAGCGGGGCATTGTTTCAATGGAAAAGGGGGGGATAGGTTCCCGAGGCACGAAAATCCACGAATAGAGAGGACCAAACTACGAATGGCGAGGAAAAATCCGTGAATGGTCAGGCAAATCCCAAGAATAAAGACCATAATCCGCGAAGGTTGATGAAAGTCCCGGAAATGGCGAGAAAAAGCCAAGAATGTCAACGAAAAATCCGCTGAAGGTCGATGAATATCCCATGAATGTATGCCGCAGCATTGTTTCAATGGGGAAATGGGGGAAAGGTCATAAGTTCCCAGTGGTTCCTGATTCATAGATGAAAAAATTTAAAGTTTAAAATGTTTTCGACAGCAAATGCACATGATTACAGGTTCACAAAAAAAAAAAAGACGACAACACCAGGTGCCATTTCCAATTTATTGAAGGAATGCGTTTACAGTTTATTAAAAGTGCTTAACCATACCATACCCTATTACATATTATGGTAACCATACCATATACCATAACAGGAATGTAAAAAAATCCACAACACCATCATGTACCGTTTAAATGTTTTATTTTACAAACACACACAACTTTCAAATGATGATGATGATGGTGGTGATGGTGGTGATGGTGATGACGGTGATTTAAAATCCCATGAATTCCTCGAACTTTGAGGACGACCCAAATTATGTTGCAGCAAAATCGTGCACTAAGGGAGACGTAGGAGAAGGTGAGGACGCTGGTGATAATGCTGGTGAGGACGCTGAAAGGAAGGCAGGAGAGGGTGTTGATGGTCTTGAGGTGAAGGGAGCAGGGCTGAAGAAATGGGTAATGGAGAGCTGCCAGACAGATTGCCCAACATTTTGATGCAGCTCTTTGTACGGGAGCAGCACATCATCCAAGCCCCTCTTGAACTTGAGGTACCTCTTCACGACTGCGTCAGCGTCTTGCACCCTGTCGACAAGCGCCCGTGTGTCCTGCAGCAACTCTCCCAGGAACTGGACTGTGAGGTTGGACCTCGGCACCTCTTCCTCATCACTGCCTGCCTCCTCCTCCTCTGAAACCTTTGGAATGGCCTCCAACTCATCCTCGGTGAGTGGGTTTGGGGAACGGTTCATCATCATGGTTTTCTGCATTAAGTCCCTCGTCTGCATGTTGTCCTCGATCCATATTCTGCGAGTCTTCTCCATGCTTTCCATGTGGACATTCCGGACATGGGTGACCACCTTCATACTCAATACAGCGCTCGCTGAAACTCTCCCACGAATCACCTTCTCCTTCTTCCGTATGTAGTGAATGGTGGATTCATTGATGCCATAATGCCTGCCCACAGAGGCCGCACTATCTCCTCTTGAAAGCCGGTCGAGCAGCTCCACTTTCTGGCTCAGGCTCATCACTTTCTTCTGTCTCTTGGTAATCAACGCATCTCCGGCACTGGTCTTGCGCTTGAGAGCCATGATTGAACGATGAGCAGAGCGAGAGTCAAAACACAGGTCAAATCAATGGGACGAGAGGATTGATTGAGACCCAAGACACAGTCTGTATATGTAGGAATGCGAGCATTGTGGGTATCTGCGGGAAGGGTGAATACTCTGCCCATTGTTTGTGGGGGATGTTATCGGATGATGCAGTATTGAGCCTATCTGCAAATTTCAATAATAGATTTAATGAAACATTTGCATTCTATAAATTGTGGAGGTTGACATGTTTTCGTAGCTGAAGGAACATCCCCCGAAGCATTTTCATTGTGTAAGATCTCTGATCATGCTTTACCATCAATTGCAAACTGTAATAGATTTGATGAAGCGTTTGCATTCTATAATTCGCGGGGTTGACTCACGAAGCTCTCGATTATAGTGCGGCTAAAATTCGTGGCCAGAAAAGCCATGAAAACGCAAATCACACAGCAGTGAATGTATAAGCAGGTCATGGTCGCACCTCATAGATGTTTTTTTGCGTACGTATGTCCAGCTGCTTTATACGGTACAGGGCTGGTGAAAGATGAGTTTTATAAATATGGTATGTCAAGCTAGCGGCTGCAAAAGCAAGTCATGCTCGCGGCTCGTAGAAGATGTTTTTTTTTTGCGTATGTCCAGCTGCTTTATGCATGTCTGGTAAAAAATGGGTCTGGTAATCAATGGGATTGAGATCCGGGCTTTGACTTGGCCATTCCAGAACCCTCCATTTCTTTCTTTTCAGCCATTCCTTGGTGGATTTACTGGTATGTTTAGGGTCATTGTCATGTTGCAAGGTCCATCTTCGGTTGAGCTTCAACTTTCCGACAGATGGCCTCACATTATCCTCAAGCAAAATCTGGTACAATGAAGAATTCATAGTGGATTCTATGATGGTGAGCTGCCCAGGCCCTGATGCAGCAAAGCTGCCCCAAACCATAATATTTCCACCACCATGCTTTACAGTTGGTATCAGGTTCTTGTGGTCAAATGCTGTCTTTGGTTTTCACCAAACATGTCTTCTGGTACTGTGGCCAAATAGCTATACCTTTGACTCACCTGTCCAGAGCACATTGTTCCAGAAGTGCTGGTCTTTGCCGAGGTGTTCATTGGCAAACTTTAGTCTTGCCCTGATGTTTTTTCTGGACAGCAAAGGTTTCCTCCTGGCACACCTCCCTTGTAGATCAAATTTGTGCAGCCTCTTTCTAATGGTAGACTCGTGCAATTTGACATCAACAGTGGCAAGAGCGACCTGTAGGTCCCGTGATGACATTCTGGGGTTCTTAGAGACTTCTTTCAGCATCTTGCGGTCTGCTCTCGGGCTGAACTTGCTGGGGCGGCCTGGTCTGAACAAGTTGGCAGTTGTTTGGAATCTTAGCCACTTGTAGATCATCTTCCGGACAGTCGAATGATTGATTTGAAATTGTTTGGAGATCTTTTTAAATCCCTTTCCAGACTCGTAGGCATCTATAACCTTCTTTCTGAAGGCCTCAGAGAGCTCTTTTGATCTCGGCATGGTGACGCCGCCCACTTCAACAACAAAGAGCAAACCAAAGTAAATGTCTGAGGTTTAAATAAGACAGGTTCCTCCAAGATCCTCTCCAACGATGTTCTAATCATTTGCACCTGAGCTGGTGCACCTGATTCTAATTTTAGGAGGTTTTAAGTTGTGATAAATGTAGGGGTGTACTTACTTTTTCCACATGCGAAATTTGCATTTATGGTTATTTAAATTATACAATGGACTACAAAATGTAAATGTTTCATGATATTTGTTATATTATATCACCTTTATCTGTCAATATTGTTGAAATGAAGTTCAAATGCAGAAACCCTCATCCACGCCTTCATCACTTCCCGTCTGGACTACTGCAATAGCCTCCTTTATGGTTCACCCTCAACAATCACCAATAAACTCCAATACATTCAGAACTCCGCTGCCCGTCTACTCACCCATTCCCGGACCCGTGACCACATCACCCCCGTCCTTTACAAGCTTCACTGACTCCCCATCTGCCAGAGAATCCAGTACAAAATCCTCCTCTTGACCTACAAAGCCCTCCATAACCTGGCCCCATCCTACCTGGCTGACCTCCTCTCCAGACATACTCCCACTCGCAACCTCCGCTCTGCTGGTACCAACCTCCTGACCCCCCCCCCCATCCGGACCAAATTTAGATCCTGGGGGGACAGGGCCTTCTCCATCGCTGCTCCCACCCTCTGGAACTCGCTACCTCACACCATCAGAGACTCCTCCTCACTCACCACATTCAAAACATCACTCAAGACCCACCTGTTCAACACTGCATTCAACATTTAACCCACAGCATCTAACCCCTGACTATCTCCTCTCCTTCTCCCTCCTTTGTGCTTTGAATATTTCCCTATTGATTCTTCTTTTTTTGCAATTGTTTTTATGTTTTGCTATGCATTATGTTTTGCACTCTGTCAAAGCGTCTTTGGGCTTCCTGAAAAGCGCTATATAAAATAAATGCATTATTATTATTATTATAAATAGCTGTATGTTGAAATATGTTCAAAAAGTCAAAACTTTACATGGGATGTACTTACTTTTTCACGTGACTGTATGTTGTGTTTGTAGGGGGGCATAGAGATTACCTTAGCACAGTTCTAACTGTAGGGAGTAGTATGGTCCATGTACAAGTAGTTAGCTAATCTCAAAGTAATAAGCAGGGACATGTAGCGTTAGGATTGTGTATTTAAACATTCACCATATGGAGGGTGGTCTGTTGTATTAAATAGCTAGGGTGTAAAGTAAAGGAAACGTGTGTAAGGCCCCTTGTAATTCCCCTGGTAAGCCTTCTGTTGGCTTAACGGTCAGGACGGCCGGCTTGGGACCCAGGTGGAGTTGAATTAACACCAAGAAGGGTTGACTCAGCCTGTCATCCTTCTGGGGTTCGCAAAATGAGTACCAGTGTGCTGGCCTAATAGAGAGGGCACTGCATCAGCGGCAAGCTTCGCCCCCTGGAAATGATTGCATACCAGTAGCCAAAAATGGCTGCACGCGATAGCTAGCTATCCCCTTATTGGGGGGACTGGGTGTGGCTTAGGAGAGAGGGGGCGAAGTGATGATCGTCTCCTGATGGGGGCAGACCAATGAACGCCTCCGAGGGTGGAGAGTGTTTGGAGAGCAAAGAGAGGAGCTAGTGTCATGCTGGTTGTCGACTCTGAGGAGGGTGTAAATAAAGCACGTTCTGAGGAGAGCAAGATTGTGTATATGTGTAGTGCTATAACATACATATACACATGTACATACATATGTATGTACATACATGTACATACATATGCATGGCCACACCCCCCCACGCACCGTGCCAGAGCAGAAAAAGGTTTGCCTCACGTGAGGAAAGAGGTGCTTTTCCTCGTCCTGCCTTGGCTACCTCATCGCCGCTTCATCATCTACCGGATCGAGACTGCTCGCCCTCCCCATGACCACAGCAGAGGTAAGCACAACCGGTTCTCAATTCCCTTTCCCGTCTTTGACTGAGTCTGGCGTGTGGCGCCTTTTGAGTTATTTTTATTCCTTTGTAAATATTAATTCATCTATTTCTTAATTGCATTCCCCATTTCCCTTCCCCCATTCCGCCGACGTACATCCGTCAGATTCAATCTTCGTCTGTTTGTGTTGGGAAATAGACCCATTGGTTTTAAAATAAAAACACTGTGTTTTTGGAGGGGGTGGAGAAAGAGGACGGGCAGACCTGGAGGTCTAGGGTTTGAAAGGCCAAAGGGTCCACGAGGCCTGCTCGAGGATGATCGTTTCTGGCCTTTCTCGTGACCGATCTTCATCGTGCTCTATTTGGTTTTACTTCATCTTGGGAGCTACCCGTCACTGGCTCTCGTCTCGCACCTGGTTTCCAAAGTGGGCTGCTTTAAGTCCAGCATCCACCCTGCGCATCAGAGAAAAGGAAAGTCTCGCTTGCATTGTTGTCTTGTTGTATGAGTGTGATCTGTGGCGCCTCAAGGGTTTGGAATTGCTTTATTTCCAAACATTTTATATTAGTTTGAATATTCCCATTTACCTCTTTGTGGTCATTTGACTCGCTCGGTTTGTTCCGTTTTTGTTTGTAGCATCTTGTTGACCCTCCTCCTTGTTTACTTTACAAAATAAATCCTTCAAAGATAAGAAAACGTGTTTGAGGTATTTGTTTTTTGTATGCATTTGCTGTTGATTTTGGTCCAATTGAATGATCTTTGGGAACGGTAAAGTTACAATTTATTGAACGCAGTGCATTAAAACACCATTTGGGCCATCACCGAGACTAAAGGTGGTCCTGACGGCATCAGCCCACGGGTCCTAAAATCATGTTCATCTGCTCTTTCACTCCCTCTTTCTGTTCTCTTCACCCTCTCTTTTGCTCAAGGTCATATGCCATCTGCTTGGAAATCAGCCAACATCACCGCTTTGCACAAAAAAGGTGCAAAAACAGATCCCAGCAACTACAGACCAATCAGCCTTCTCCCAATTATCAGCAAAGTCATGGAATCCATCATTGCTTCAGATATTAAATCTTTCCTCTTCTCCAATGGCTTGATCTCTGATCATCAATTTGGTTTCAGACCTGGTCACTCTACTCTGGACATGCTGCTTCTGCTTTCTCAACAATGGATGGAGGTCCTCAACACCAAACAGGAAATTAGAGCTGTCTCCCTTGACATTTCACGTGCCTTCGATACGGTCTGGCACCCTGCTCTGCTCTCCAAACTCTCCTCCTTTGGTATCCATGGAAATCTCCACGCATGGCTGGCGGACTTCCTCTCTGGTCGTAGTCAACGTGTGGCCCTGAATGGGTTTCTCTCATCTCCTCTTCCTGTTCAGGCTGGAGTTCCCCAAGGTAGTGTTCTGGGCCCTGTGCTTTTTCTGGTCTTCATCAATGATCTCTCTGACTCTCTTGAAAATCCTCTCTATCTCTTTGCTGACGACTCTACTCTCTGTCGCTCCATTCCTCATCCCTCAGATCGGCAGTCTGCAGCCTCCTCACTCTCTGCAGACCTGGACAAAATCACAGACTGGTCAAACAAGTGGAACATGTCTTTCAATCCTGACAAATCTCACACTCTTACAATGTCTCTCCGAAAGGACCGACTGGACAACCCTCCCATCTACTTTCTCAACAATCCTCTCCAAGAAGTTCTGTCGCTCAAGCTTTTGGGTCTCACTATCTGCCATGATCTTTCTTGGGAAAACCACATTTCCAAGCTGGCCTCCAAAGCCAGTCGCCGACTGGGCATCCTCCGTCGTGCGAAGTCCTTCCTTGGCACACCTGAGCTCCTCACCACATACAAGGCTTTCATCCGCAGCTCAATGGAATACTGTTCCCCCCTCTGGGCTGGTGCTCCTGCCTCACACCTTGCTCGGCTTCACGCTGTTGAGGCCAAAGCTTTCAGAATCATTGGAATCTCCTGCGATGTAGTCAACGCCGAGGGCCTTTCACTCACTCACCGCAGGCAGGTTGGTGGTCTTTCTGTCTTCTACCGACTCCTCTCCGGCCTTGCTCCCCCAGCTCTCTCTGTGCTCTGTCCCCCCAATTTTCCTTCAGGTCGCACAAGAGCTACCTGCAACCCTCTTATGGTTAAACTGCCAAAGTCTAGGCTCTCTGCTCACCTTCACTCTTTCATTCCCCTTTTCTCCCGCCTCTGGAACAAACTCCCCCACTCCCTTCAATCCCACTCCTCCCTCCAGGTCTTTAAAACAGCTGTTCACCACCATCTCTTATCGTCCCCCATCGAAAACCTTGATCTTTTCTACCCCCGGTAATTCACCCCAGAGTCCTTGCAGTGTTCATATGTTTTAATCCTCTCCCACCTCCCCCCAAGTCCTCCCGATGTCCCTGCTCTCAAATGTTGTGTTTGTGTCCTTCCCCCTCTTCCCCCTCTCTTTTGTGTCCTTCCCCCTCTCTCCCCATCTTGTCTGCCGCTCCCCTTGTTTTTTGTGTTTTGTGTGTCGGTTTGTCTTTTTGTGTGATTAATGTTAGCTCTTTCACGAGCCTCGATCTTGTATACAAAAAAAAAAAAAAAAAAAAAAAGGTCTCGGCGCTGATGTTTCTGTCTTAACGGGCTCAGACGTCAGGAGTGGGATTTGTACTGTCACTCTCCTCAAAGAAAATAAAAATCAAATTTTGTGTGTAAAAGAGTTAATTTCAATTTGAACGTGCACGGGAAACGTGGACAAAATGCCGGATGTCCATTGTTCCTGACCTCACTTGAAGCCCTTCTCCTACGGGCAAGAGTGGGGATCAGGAGTCTGGTAAGATGTCCATCCAGGTAATGCTTCAATTATTAATGGGACGAATGGATAAAAATAGTGAACAAAATAAAGAACACATGAATACATTGGAGAGTAAATGAAAGAAAATAAAGATGAATTACGAGAGGAAATGAGAGAAATGAATAAAAAATAAGGAGATTTTAACGGCGCAGTTCTGAGTACAGATTAAAAGTAGAATGGCAGGGTGTTTTTGGGGGGAGAAAATAAAATTTCACAGGAACATGTTTGTTGAAGAATAATGGCCTGGAGGAGCATGCCATGTCAGGGTGGATGTCTCTGATTGAGGAGGAGACCGTCCACGAGACGCGAAAGATAGAGGTTTTAGAGGGGGTGGATAGGATAGGCTCCATGGTGTGCAAAGCAACCTCCATGCTTTGCATTTTGGCAGTTACGGATGTGCAGTTAGACCCGGCAGGGGTTTTTCCAGCACGTCAGGGACAGGCAGGGTGTGACCTGATACCAGCTTTGGTGGATTTGCAGGCGGCCAAGCCTGAGCCGGATCTCTGAGTCTGCAAACTTGCAGGGCAGTGGACGAGCCTGCTCCTCAGGGTGGGAGTGAGGTTTGACTGTCAGTGTGCAGGTCCGAGCCTATGCTGCTGAACGAGGCTATGCCCGTTGAGGTGTTTGAGCTGATGTCGGTGGTAGTCGTGCCACATCCTGGGGTGTTCAGAACGGACTATCTTGAGGTCGACTCGCTGTGTGTGGGGTTTGTGTTAGCAACCATGGGGCAGCGGGGGAGAAGGAAAAAGCTTAATGATGGGGCATTGAGAAAGAGACGGGCCAATGTGGGCTGATGTCAGAGTGAGCCCCAATTGGAGTTTACATGTTTTAGTGCTTTGAATGCAGAGGTAGGAACTCTGAGTTGTGAGCAACTGGCAGCTAATGAAAATGGAGGAAGGTTGGGAGAGTGGGAGGCTCAAGGCTGGCAGCGGCTGCAGGCAGTGGCAGAAAGGCCCGATAACAGGGTTATACGCAGCTGAAATTGGAAATGTGAGCCTGGGAGTTTTAAATTAAAATTTAAATAGGAATTTATTTTGGAGCAGCCTTGGAGGCAGTTGGTCGCCGAGCTGCAGGATATGGACCAGGGGAGGTTAATGGGGTTGGACTCATGGGAGATTTCCCCCCTGGGAGATTGGGTTTTGCCAGGCAGCTAGGGAGCTGCACTGGCAGAGTTTGGACGTGGAGTCCGACCACGGGTGTTGTAGTATGACCCAGGCCCCACGGGGAGTCTGGTGAAGTGTGACATCCCTTGTTCATTGGTGCGCCATCTGAGCGGGGGTCTTGGGCTGGTGGGGTGGTCGGACCCTGGAAGGGTTTGAGACCTTTGAGGGTCCGAGGTGGTTTCTTCTGGGTGCCTGTCATTGTGCACCATGAGGACTACCTTTTTATGTTGAAGGCTCCAGTCACAGATTATATAGTCCTCATTAAGGCCAGGCCTTAAATAAAGTAACTGCATTATAAATGTGAGGAAAAAGAAATAAAAGAGAGAGAATGTAAAGGTAAGGAGTGAAAATGAGTAAAAAAAGTGTATGATGAAAAGTGTATGATGTTTGTTTTCAAGAAAGATAAATTAAAGCTAGCCCGGTAGCTGTAATTTGAGTGAGACAGAAAGTAAGACCAGCATTCCTGACACGGAGAGTGTAACATTGTTCCGGGCACCACTTTAACACTCATAAGTCTGAACTGTAGTACTACCCTGGGCGGTTGCTGTCGACAACCTACTACCTAAAAAAAATGGTCCAACCAGATGGGTGTTTTTTAGGAGACACCATCTACTTACTGGATGGCCGTTGGTTCTCGAAGGGAACTCATCCGCTCTTTAACAGGTATTCTATTTAGTGCTGCAGTGTGTCACAATCACCCTCCCTACTGGCAAGCCAGTGAGGGTAGTCGGTTTAGTCGCCGACTACCTGACCATGTGGCAGGTAGCACTGGGTTACATGCTACCAGTGGCAGTCAATAAAGAGACTGACCTGACTAAACTTGGGGGAGGTGTTGCAGGTCGCGCTTTGGTGGCGGCACCACTGAGGGCAAGTAAGGGCCTGATGGCGTGGCCACTCAGGCATGTGGCCTGGCAGCCTCTTCCAGAGGTTCTGGGACAGCCAGTATGAGGAAACCTGCCATGCTGAGCTGGATGATGGACGTGGTTCAATCAGCATGGACTGGGGGCGAGTGCAGCCCACCGGACAACCACGACTACGGATGAGCATCTGTGGAGAGTTATGGAGTGATTGGGGAAGGCCCGGAGAGGCCCGCAAAACCTTCAAGAGATTGTCCGCTGTGATTAATGGGTTCTCAGTTTGGGAAGAGAGCCCTGGGGTTAATTGACATGGGAGACATGGGAAGATTGGCTGCAGCAGGCACTGCTGGTATTGAACTGGTTCCGCAGTGGTAATTGGATTTGTTGTTTAAAATGTACCTTTCCCCATAGGTATGACTGGCCATGCTTTGTTTCTGGAGGTATGCAAGTGAGTTGAGGAATTGGTTTGGGTACAACAACCACAACAGGCATTTTAAGGCCATTTTCCCTGCAAGAGCGGGGGTTAGCCTTGCGGTCCCCATGACAATCTACTCCATTTTGCCCTATTTTCTGCATCTCCCCTTGTTAACCCCCTTGCCCGCATTTTTTCTTCCACCACCTTTAGCCAAGTCTTTCTCGGTCTTCCCCGTCCTCTACTTCCTTCTACATTTATTTCCATCGCTCTTCTCAACCAGTCACTTTCATCGTTCCTCAACACATGACCAAACCATCTGAAACGGTTTCTCTTCACAGCATCCATCACAGGCTCTATTCCCATCATCTTTCGCAATTCATCATTTGTCTTCCTCTCTCTCAACGATACTCCGCACATCCATCGAACCATTCGCATTTCCACCCTTTCAAACCTTCGTTGCTGCTCTACGTTCATTACCCATGTCTCGCTCCCATAAATCATAACACTTCTCACACATGCACCATACACCTTTCCCTTCAGCTTCAACGACACTCCCCTCCTCATCAGCACGCCACTCAGTTCCCGAAACTTCTTCCATGCACATCTCACTCGAGCAACCGTTGCCGAGTCTGATCCACCTTCTCCATTCAACATGTCTCCTAGGTAGCAAAATGTTTTCACACCTTCCAGCTTCACGCCGTCTCCAAGATCCAACTCAACATTTCCTCCACCTGCAGCTCCCTCTGTGCACACCTCACATTTGAATGTAGCTGCCACACTGGTTAATGACCCTCTCAGACCACTACATTTTTGATGAACCCACTCAGCGCACATTGTACATTGAATGGAATTCACTCCGACACCCTTCCTGCACACAGCACACGGCCACTTCCCAGTTCTTTCCACCTCACCACATGCTTTACCACATGCCATCACCTTCGTTTTTCCGATATTCACCTTCAGACCTTTTGTCTCCATACATTCCTTCCACTTGTTCATCTTCTCCTTCAGTCCATCCATACTTTCTGCAATCAACACCAGATCATCTGCATACAACAACACCCACGGTAAACCCTCCTTTACGTTCTGAGCCAGCACCTCCATCACAGCTACAAATACAGACTTGGCATTTAATATGGAATATTTTTTTTGTAGGGGTGAACTTACTTTTCAAGATGTCTTAGAACCAAAAGTTCATTGGAATTATGTTGAAATTATTCTAGATTTTGTTAATGTGACCTTTAAAAGAAACAAAAACCACATTTGACATTTCGAAACAAATAAATTGATCCTTGAAAGTGATGTAAACTGATATCAGACTCAATTCATGGACAGTACTGTGTTAAACTTCTGTACGTTTTCCAGAAGTATCTCTTTATTTTGCACATTATCCAAATTTGTTTTAACAAAAACAAAAGTTAAATTACGACTGGGATTACGGACAGTAAAATTACAGTTCAGTACTTCGTGTAACCCCCACGAGCATTCAGGAGAGCACGTACATGTTGAGGCATGCTGTTCACGAGATTTGCCAAGGTTTGGACAGGAATCGCTTGCCATGCAGTGACAATAGCCTGCTGCAATTCACGCACAGAGGACGGCTGCTGGTCCAAGTGGTCGATTTGACGCGTTAATTCTGCCCACAAGTTCTCTATCGGATTCATATCCGGGGACATGGCAGGCCACTCCATATGCTCTACACCATGGTCAGCAAGAAAGTGTTGGATCATGCGAGCATGATGAGGCCGTGCATTGTGATCTTGGAAGACAATGTTTCCTCGAAAGGCTGCACGAGCAAATGGAAGCAATGTTTCTTCCAGAATGGCCCTGTACTTCAACTGGTTCAGGTTTCCATTCAGAACAACCAGGTCAGTTTTGCCCCCTGCATGAAAAGCAGCCCAAACGGTCACCCCACCACCTCCAGCTTGGACTCTTGGCACTATACAATCTTTGTTGAAGGCTTCATGCACTTGTCTGTGCACTCGGACGCGGCCATCTTGACGATAGACCAGAAATCTAGACTCGTCACTGAAGATCACATGATTCCAGTGTCCTGGCTGCCATTGACGATGCTCTCTGGCCCACTGCAATCGGCGCTGGCGGTGTTGTCTGGTCAGGCGTGGCTTTCTCAGGGGACGCCTGGCATGATAGCCTGCTTGAACCAGTCGTTGGTTGACTAGCCTTCTGGATACAGGCACATTTGTCAGTTTCTGCCACTCAGCCCTAAGCCGATTAGCTGACTTGGTACGGCCATTGCGGTAACCGGTGCAGCTGGCGATCATCCCTCCTTGTGGTTCTGCGGGGACATCCTGGCCTCGGTATTGGAGTAGGGACACCCCTCTGAGCATTTCGTTTCAGGATCTTTGACACCTGACCTTGAGTGATGCCATACTGCCGAGCAATAGCACGCTGTTTCATGCCGTAATTTCTTAAAGCCACCACTCCATGACAAACAGCATTGTCGAGTTGACGGACCATCTCCAGAGGAAGCGGCAATAACTTTTGGAGATGTGCAGCAGTTGTTTTCCACTAATACAGAACGCAACAACGCTTGTATACCCGACTGTGAAGTCAATCATCAAATGCACCTGTCCGTACATTTTGCCACGCCACCTGTGATATAATCCTGTTGTTGACTTCTTGCTGCGACAGACAATCAGTGACATGGTTCTTTTAACAAATAAATCACCAAAGTGTAAAAGAAACTCACCAGATTGATATACTGAGTTAAGAAAGTAAACCCAAGTCAAGAAAAAAAAAATTCCATATTAAATGCCATGTCTGTAGTCGTGGACTTAGTACCGACCCCTGATGCACTCCCACCTTCACCTCAACCTCACCACTGTTCCCGTCCTTCGTCCTTTCGGAGTTTGGGTGACTTGCAATATTGGCCATGAGAGCCGAGCATGTGGATCGGGTGGAAAGAGTTTAAAATGTGATTTTTTATGAATGGAGGATTGTGTTTGTTTTGGTTATTGTGATTATTAGCATAAATGCAGGCCATGGCAGGTAGGAACATTGCATTTAGCTTGTACTGCAGGTGCAGGTAGAAATGAATGGCAGCTGGGGAAGGAGCATTGCATGCAAGGTTTGCGGGTGGGGAAGTGGTCCATGTCATTGGGTGGATCAGGTTCTCAGGGAGAGCGAGGAATGTGGAACTCCACCATGCCCCACCCCTGGTAGCCCAGCATGTGACTGGGTATGGAAACTGGGTATGTGACTGGGTATGCAGGGAATGACTGGTATTTGTAGTAGTGGTGGTTGTTGTTTATAAGGGAATGTTTCAGGGAAATATGTGCTATGGAAGGCAGGTAGCCTGTAAAATTGGAGGTACTTTCTAAATTGGGTATTTGGGCACAGCTGACAGCTGGAGCAGGTGACATCCACTGGGAGGTGTGGCCAATAAAATTGGATTTTAATTGGTTAAGTTAAATTATGGTTAAGGTAGGCCTGCTTGCTTGTGTGTTTTTGCCATCTTCTCTCCCCGCCCCCGGAACACCTGAAGAACACACTGGAAAGGTGGGGGATCAAAATTGGAATAGCGGGAGTCCAAAACTTTTTGAGATATCCTGTTCACAGACAAACAAACAGACAGGGGTGAAAACATAACCTCCGTCTTACCTTCGGTGGCAGAGGTAAGAAAGTGCAAAAATGGATCCTCTTAACTACAGACCAATTTAATTAGCCTACTTCCAATCATCAGCAAGGTCATGGAATCCATCATCACAGTTGGCATAAAAGAATTCCTTTTCTCCAACAACCTCATCTCAGATCATCAATTTGGATTCAGACCTGGTCACTCTACCTTGAACATGCTGCTTATACTCCAAAAAATGTACGGAGGTCCTCAATATCAGACATGAGATCAGGGCCGTCTCTCTGGACATATCTCGAGCTTTCGATAAAGTCTGGCATCCCACCTTGCTCTCCAAACAGTCTGCCAATGGAATGCAAGGTCAATTCCACTCTTGAATTACTGACTTCCGCCACTCTCAGAGCCAACGTGTGGCTCTCATCGGAATCCTTTCTTCTCCTCTCCCAGTCAATGCTGGAGTGCTCCAAGGCTTGTGTTGCAAGCCCCATCCTATTCCCAATCTTCAACAATTAATCTCTCTGGAAAATCCCCTTTATCTATTTGCTGATGACTCCACCCTATGCCGTGACATCCATCCTTCATCCTCTTGACAGAAGGGAAACAGCTTTTTTCCTCTACCAAGACCTTGACAAAATCACAAACTGGTCAAACACTTGGAATATGTGCTTTAACCCTGAGTAATCCCGCGCACTCTCTCCGACAGTCAAAAATATGTCGTGATGGCAACCTGTAAAAAGATTGTGGTGTGTATTGTGTTGTCATTCCTACCTTGTCATTCCTTCCTGCCTTGTTTGGTTGTTTTTGGGGGATTCCACCCCTTCATGTTTTTTCATTTACAGTCATGTGAAAAAGAAAGTACACCCCATGTAAAGTTTTGACTTTTTCAACATATTTCAACATACAGCTATTTGATCTTCATTTCAACAATATTGATAGATAAAGGTGATATAATATAACAAATATCATGAAACATTTACATTTTGTAGTCCATTGTATAATTTAAATAAACATAAATGCAAATTTAGCATGTGGAAAAAGTAAGTACGTACACCCCTACATTTATCACTACTTCAAATACCTAAAATTAGAATCAGGTGCACCAGCTCAGGTGCAAATGATTAGAACATCGTTAGAGAGGATCTTGGAGGAACCTGTCTTATTTAAACCTCAGACATTTAGTTTGGTTTGCTCTTTGTTGTTGAAGTGTGTGGCGTCACCATGCCTAGATCAAAAGAGCTCTCTGATGCATTCAGAAAGAAGGTTATAGATGCCTACGAGTCTGGGAAGGGATTTAAAAAGAAACAATTTGAAATCAATCATTCGACTGTCCGTAAGGTCATCTACAAGTGGAGAAGATTCCAAACAACTGCCAACTTGTTCAGGCCAGGCCGCCCCAGCAATTTCAGCCCGAGAGCAGACCGCAAAATGCTTAAAGAAGTCTCTAAGAACCCCAGAATGTCATCACGGGACCGACAGGTAGTTCTTGCCACAGTTGATGTCAAAGTGCACGAGTCTACCATGAGAAAGAGGCTGCACAAATTTGATCTACATGGGAGGTGTGCTAGGAGGAAAACTTTGCTGTCCAGAAAGAACATCAGGGCAAGACTAAAGTTTGCCAATGAACACCTTGGCAAAGACCAGCACTTCTGGAAAAATGTGCTCTGGACAGATGAATCAAAGGTAGAGCTATTTGGCCACAGTACCAGAAGACATGTTTGGCGAAAACCAAAGACAGCATTTGCCCACAAGAACCTGAGACCAACTGTAAAGCATGGTGGTGGAAATATTATGGTTTGGGGCAGCTTTGCTGCATCAGGGCCTGGGCAGCTCACCATCAAAGAATCCACGATGAATTATTCATTGTACCAGAGGGTGCTTGAGGATAATGTGAGGCCATCTGTCGGAAAGTTGAAGCTCAACCGAGGGTGGATCTTGCAACATGACAATGATCCTAAACATACCAGTAAATCCACCAAGGAATGGCTGAAAAGAAAGAAATGGAGGGTTCTGCAGTGGCCAAGTCAAAGCCCGGATCTAAATCTCATTGAAATGTTGTGGGGGGGATTTGAAACGAGCTGTGCATGCAAGAAACGACACAAACATTGCACAGCTGAAAGAAATCTGCGTGGAGGAGTGGGCAAAAATTTCTCGCAGTCGATGTCAGAGACTGGTAGATAGTTATAAGAAACGCCTACTTGAGGTTGTTTCTGCCAAAGGGGGCAATACCACCTATTAGAGCCAAGGGTGTACTTACTTTTTCCACATGCGAAATTTGCATTTATGTTTATTTAAATTATACAATAGACTACAAAATGTGAATGTGTCATGATATTTGTTATATTATATCACCTTTATCTATCAATATTGTTGAAATGAAGATGAAATAGCTGTATGTTGAAATATGTTGAAAAAGTCAAAACTTTACATGGGGTGTACTTACTTTTTCACGTGACTATATAAAAAGTTTTTTCTGACTTGTTGAGCTCTATTTTTCCCGATCCAGATGCCAGTGACCTGCAAAACCTTCAAGTGCTTGATAAACCTCAGTGTGTAAGTGTTGCTCCTTTCGTTTAATCTATCGTGTATGATGAACCATAATCTTTACAGAGCATTGGTGCTGCTAAAGCGGTTTTTTGGCAAGGGTTATACTGGGTGGTTTGCCATTGCCTTCCCAGCGTTGTTTGTCCATGAACTATCCTTTCAAATGGAAAGGTGGGGATCAAAATGCTCCAAGGCAGTGTTGCTAAGGCAGTATATATATATATATATATATATATATATATATATATATATATATATATATGCAAACTGTTCCAGTTCTCCCAGATTTGAAGGATGCCCTCTCCCAACTGCTGTTTTCAAATCTCCCCACAGGTGTCCAATGGGATTTAGATCTGGACTCATTGCTGGCCACTTCAGAACAGTCCAGCGTTTTGTCTTGAACCATTCCTGGGTGCTTTTTGAAGTGTGTTTGGGGTCATTGTCCTGCTGCAAGACCCATGACCTTTGAGAGAGACCCAGCTTTCTGACACTGGGTTGAACATTGTGCTCCAAAATGCCTTGGTAATCACCTGATTTCATGATGCCATGCACACATTCAAGGCACCCAGTGCCAGAGGCAGCACAGCAACCCCAAAACATCACTGAACCTCCTCCATGTTTGACTGTAGGGAAGATGTTCTTTTCTTTGAAGGCTTCATTTTGTTTTCTGTAAACATAGAGATGATGTGCTTTACCAAAAAACTCTAATTTGGTGTCATCTGTCCACAGAACATTCCCCCAGGATTTTGGCTTGGCTTGTTCAGGTGTGTTTTGGCAAACTCCAGTTGGGCTTTCTTATGTCTCTTTCTCAGCAGTGTGGTCCTCTCGGGTCTCCTACCATAGAAATCCCTTTCATAGAGTTGGCGACGGATGGTGCGAGTTGAAACTGTCGTACCTTGTGTCTGAAGGTCAGCTTGAATCTGTTTGGCATTTGATCGAGGTGTGTTCTCCACCATTCCTTCACTGCGATCTTCGATCACATTTTGTCTTGTGGCCACGTCCAGGGAGGTTGGCTACAGTGCCATGGGCCTTAAACTTCCTGATAACATTGCGTACGGTGGACACAGGAACATCAAGGTCTCTGGGGATGGACTTTTAGCTTTGAGATTGTCCATGCTTGGCTACAATCTTGTGTCTGACCTCCTCAGACAATTCTCTGGTTTTCATTCTTTTCTCCGTGCTCAGTGGTACACACAGTGACACAAAACAGCAGAATGACTCCTTTTCTCTATTCAAATTGGTTGAATAAGTGATTTTTATATTGCAGGGACCTGCAACTCCCCACAGGTTAGTTCAATTCCAAAGTAAAGGAAAATCAACTGTTGAAATCTAATTCGTTCTCGCAACTTCTCAAAGGTGCCAATATTATTGTCCTGGCCATTTTATGATATCTGTGTGGAATAAGCTAAGATTTAGTAATTTTTCAGCTTTTTTGTTTTGTTCCACTGCAAACCAAAGAAATACATATGTGGACACCAAAATATGTTTTAATTTCAACAATTTTCTGGAAGAAATGATGCATTATTTGAAAAAGTGCAAGGGTGCCAATATTTTTGGCCATGACTGTATATATATATATATATATATATATATATATATATATATATATATATAATTTAAATGCAAAGCAGGGATAAAATTTGCTTCATAGTACATAGAAGGAGAGGGTGAGTACACAACTTCTGCGATAATTAAAAGGGAAAGTTCTGGTGTCTTGTGTGCGATGAAATGGCGGCTCGGATGAAGGCGACGACAGGCGATGATGAAGGCGACGACGACGACAGGTGACGACCTCAGCTCGGATGAAGGATCAGCACGGGGAACGGAGGTCGAGCGCAGGAAGGACGAACCAGCATGTCGGACAGCCAGCTCGAAGGACCACGACGAGAGGGCAGACAGAGAGAGCCAAGTGCGATGTACATGGGGTTTATATCAGGTCGAAAACCATCCTGGAATGTTCCACAGGCTCCCATTGGCCGAGGCAATACTGGTAGATTGCCGGCGCAGTTTGCTCGGGAAAAGTCCAGATCTGATTGGTTGTTTTATGTGCCCATGATCTCTCATTGGTCAAAGTTTGCTCGTGAGTTTTGCTGGGGAAGAGTCCAGACCTGATTGGTTGTTTATGTGTTCACGATCTCTCATTGGTTGCTTGTTGGTGACGTGGGCGGTCCCTTTAGCCACGCCTACCACAGCCGTGGTTGATCCTGTGGACTGTAATTTTAGCCACGCCTACCTGCACATCACAACGTCTTCGTTCCACCATACGCAGGTTTGGAATCCTGCCTAAACTCAACGTATATCTGCTTTAGGGAAGGGAGCTAATCTTTACATTTAATAAGAAATAACTGACTACTGCAGGCTACATGTTGTCGTGTGAATAACTATAGGGGGGTTCGTTTTTTATTACAAAACGCAACAATATATTGTAAATGATAGCACACTGAGCAGTACAAAGAATTAAAAATTATTTATTATAAATAGCCTGACGTTTCGAGAACAAACTAGTTCTCTTCCTCAGAGGCATTGAGTGTGGTGTTAACCGTTACGTTCTGTTGGGGACGGTTCACGTGATGAATTGGTCCAAGTCCTTGCCAATCACAGGGCTTCCCTGCATTCAAATGACTATGCCGTTTTTGACGTTGTACTTGATTCCGTTGTGCTTTGTATGTGGGGTGTAAGTCGATGTGTCGGTTGATGGAGTTTTTATCAGAGTACCAGGCCTCGACAATCTCGCGGTTCACTCTCAAAGATCCTGTGCCAAGGATCGTGGTCCGATTCCATGAGAATGTGTGTTGGCATGTGTGTGTGTTGTTGTAAGAATCAGACCTACAACATTGTCCCAATAGTGAGTTTAATTCAGAATCGATCTCTAGCAACACCTGCAAGAAATCAACAAGCATCATATAAGTATACAGTAATCATAGGAGTAATGATGGATTTGCAATTAGTACAAGCAAGCCTGGAACATCTAGTAATACGCACCATCTGAGTATACACTACACCACACAGAATAAATGTCACAGGAATGATCGGAGCGCTGTCCGTCCGAGTTCTTATGGGAGCCTCTCAGTGGTCAGAGGCAGCATAGCACCTGGGTTCAACTTAGACACAATTTCATTACATTCTCCCCTACGTTAAAACTACACCACCTCTAGGGTGGAAATCAAGCCAGCAAATCATAGCAGCAGAGTAATCAGTTAGCAACGGTCCATGTCAGTCAGTCCAACCATAGCGGTCGGGGCGGCGAATTTCTCTCGCGACGCGTGTCCGATAGGCACCGGATGCCACATCCCCGAGGCCGGAATCCCCCGCATCGGAATGTCCGCCTAAATCGGGTGATGGCGGTGGCCCCACAAAGCCATCCGAATTGGGTGCATGTGGCGATGGGGTAGCCGGTAGATTCTCCATTGTCGGATCAACTGTGCCGTAAGCCGGCTCGTCAATATCCCCGCATGGGGCAAGATGGCGCACCGAGACTGTAGACTCCCATCCACTGGGCAACAGTACACGAACATGCTCGGGATTGGTTTGGAGAATGCGCACCTTGTCTACGAGCGGGTCATATTTACTTGTGTGAACCGCGCGTTTGAGGAAAGCCGGTCCGGGCTCAGCAAGCCAGCCCGGCAGAGGACGGGTACCGCCCGAACGACGCAGGTAACGAAACATACGGTCGTGGGGAGTTTGATTAGTAGCGGTGCACAATAAAGTCCTGATCGAGCTTAACGCCCCGGGTAGCGACCAAGCCCATCGGTCCAGTCCGAGTTCACGGGACTTAAGGCTCAGAGTAACGGCTCTCCATATAATGCCATTAAATCATTCCACCTGTCCGTTCACCTGTGGCCTGTACGGAGTAGTATAGCTAGAAGCGATATTACGCTGGAGCAAGAAGTTTCTCACATCCTGGGACAAGAACACCGCGCCTCGATCGGTGTGCACATAGGCTGGATTCCCAAACATGGAAAACAAGTTCTGCAGACACCGGATAACCGTAGCTGCAGACACATCGCCTCACGGGAAAGCAAAAGGGAATTTGGAGAACTCATCAACTATCGTGAGTAGATAACGAGAACTACTCGAAGCCGGTGAAGCCGGCAGGGGTCCTTTGAAGTCCATTGCCAATCTCTCCCACGGCCGAGTGGCCTGGACCAGCGTACCCATCCGAGGGTTGTAGAAGCGAGGTTTGAGTTCAGCGCAAATGGAACAAGTGCGACAGAGCCGAAGAATATCCTCAATGGAATAGGGCAAGTTACGACTGCGCACATAATGAGCTAAACGCGTCACGCCGGGATGGCACAAGGTGTCATGAAGGATGCGCAGATCCTCAAAGGAGGTGAGACTCGCACACACCGCAGGCCGTGATAAAGCATCTGCAACGAGGTTATCCCTCCCCGGGCGATATTTGATAGTGTAACAGAAATCGGCTAGCTCAATCCGCCAGCGAGTGATTTTCTCATTCTTAATGCGTTGAGCATGTTGCGTGCGATAGAGCTGTGGGTCACAGTGTACCCCAGGAGATCTATCGTTCGAGCAGAATAGCGACATATAGCCTCGTTCATAGTCAGTCGATACTTGTGCGCAACCTCGAGGAAGCGCTTCAGATTAGCATCATGATGTTATTTGTCGTACCCACAAACCGTGAGATTATCCAGATAAACAAAGACATCGGTTAAATTCTCCTTAGCAATGAGGTCGTCCATGGCCCTTTGGAAGCAAGCCCGCCATTCGTGACCCCGAAAGGCAGCCGGGTGAACTGGTACAACCTTTGTCTGGATTGAAACCCAGTGTAGATGCGATCTGCCTCAGAGATTGGAATCTGATGATATGCACTACGTAGATCTAGAGTGCTATATACCGAGTACTGTGCCACCTGTCGTACCAGAGAATCCATTCCCGGGAGTGGGTAGGCGTCCAATTTGGTAAACCGATTAATCATCTGCGAACAGTCGATTACCATGCGTTTGCGGTGCGATTCGGTTCGAACCACCAAAACTTGGGTCCGCCAAGGCGATCGACTAAGTTCAATGATACCTTCCTTTAATAGCCACGCAGTCTCTTCAGCAATGAATTGTGTGTCAGCCCGTGAGTAACGTCACGATTTAACAGCAACCGGAGTACAGTCAGTAGTCATATTGGGAAACAGCGACAGTGGTTCTATTTCCATCCCTGCAAGAGCACACACTTAGCAAGAGTATCAGCACCACCAAATTCCATTTCCAAACGCCCATGTCGCCGGAGAAAATCGTGTCCCAGCAAAACTTCTGCAGATAATGCTGGTAAAACCATTAAATGTACATCCGGAAACATTCGACCCTTAATCACAAGCTTCAGTCGACATTCCCCCCGAGTGCGGAGCCATAGCCCTAGAGAAGCCATGAAGATTCTGCGTGTTGCCCTGAGAATCGGTCAGCCATGCTTCTGAACAAGTCGTAAATCGACATAACTATCAGTGGATTCCGTGTCAATTAAGGCATTTGCATTTTTCCCTTCAATCATGAGTGGAATAACAGCGCTGGACAGGCCAGGTGGCCCTGCAGATTTCGAGTCGTCGAGAGGGGGCGCTCGAGCCTCGCGTGTGGATCCGACGCCCGCTAACGTCTTCCGTGCAGTTGAAGTCGATCGTGGGTCGGTCGAGCCATCGCTAGAGGGCGCTCGAGCCACGCGCGGAGATCCGACCCAAGCTTGCGCCGTTCGTGAAGCCAAAACCGGAAGTGGGCTGGGCGACGAAAGAATTCCCGTCAAGGACGGTCGAGCCACGTACCGTTGTGATTGCGCCACTTGTTTAGTCGGCGCGGTAAGCCTCATCAAAGTCGAGCGCTCAGCGCGGGGCCCACAGAGAGGGGCGGTTCCAATCAAGGCTGAGCGAGGCTCCGATTGTTTCTCTGGCGGAGAGAGAAGCACATTCAGCGTCGAGCGAGTTCGCCGGCCCCGGGATGAACGACAAGCCTTCGCAAAGTGACCTTTCCGAGAACACGAATGACACGTCGCCTCTTTAGTAGGACAAACTGACCTTAGGTGATTCCGGTTCCCGCAGAAAAAGCACTTAGCATTACTTCCAGCCTTGGGTCCGGCCGCGGCGGCCGCTGTCACACTCGGGTCGAGGTCCTCGAGCGCGTCGGTTGTCTCTGATTCCGGCAAGACGCAGTATCCGCTTGCTCGGCGGTTGCTCTCTCCAGTCGTGTCGCTCCGGTTAATCCTGCAGGGAAGTATTGGTGGTCATACGCGTCGGCTTGTACCTGCACTTCGTTGTACAGGAGGGATAGCCGATGAGCCCTTTCTAGTGTCAAATCTTCTTCTTCAAGTAATCTCTGTCTGATGACTGGAGACCGAATCCCAGAAACAAAAGAATCCCGCACAAGATCATCACAGACTTGTGCATGAGTGCGGGTTTCAGTAGTACAGTCCTTCACTAACCGGCGGAGGTCTTGAATGAACTGGTCAATGGTCTCTGAGGGTTCCTGCCGCTGAGACGCGAGCAGATATCAAGTATAGACCATGCTCCGAGTTTTGATGTAAATACGTCTCATTTCTGCCACAGCAGTATCGTACGTTCCACACTGGGATATATACGTGTACACTGTATGGTTCACTTTGGAATGCAGCACCGCCAGCTTGGTGACATCGGTGAGTTCCTCCTGAGCGTCCAGATGGCTGGTCAGTAGCTTCAGCCAGTGAAGTAGTTGAGCAGGCACCTCCGGTGCCTGGGGGTCCGCTCCAAAGATCTGGACTTGTATGAGCTTATGAGTCATGATGATCTCGTTCATGACCAAGAGAAGATTCTGAATTAATTGTTGTAAGAATCAGACCTACAACATTGTCCCAATAGTGAGTTTAATTCAGAATCGATCTCCAGCAACACCTGCAAGAAATCAACAAGCATCATATCAGTATACAGTAATCATAGGAGTAATGATGGATTTGCAATTAGTACAAGCAAGCCTGGAACATCTAGTAATACACACCATCTGAGTATACACTACACCACACAGAATAAATGTCACAGGAATGATCGGAGCGCTGTCCGTCCGAGTTCTTATGGGAGCCTCTCAGTGGTCAGAGGCAGCATAGCACCTGGGTTCAACTTAGACACAATTTCATTACATGTGTGTCGCAACCAATGACAACCTGTCTTGTCGTCTTACAGTTGGTGTTCAGTGAGCCTTGTGGTTAAGCGTTTGGATGTTTGGCCCACATAATTGGCTTCACAATCTTCACATTGTATGTTGTAGATGACATTCTTATATATGTATATATATATATTATATATATATATATCTATATATATATATTTGTGCAGCGTCTGTCCTGTCCTGTGTTGTGTTGTGTTGTGTTGTGTTGTCTTGTGTTGTCACTGAACTACTTTCTCAAACTTTTGTGAAATCGTACCAAACTTCTGGTATGCACATATCTCTCCCGTCGGTATGTCCTAAGGGTATTTTGTTTTTTTTTAAATGCTTTTTTTTTTTCTTTTTTTTTTGGGGAATTTTTAGGGACATTTTTTTTTTTTCAACTTCAATTGTTTATAAAATGTGATATCACGTATATTACAAATACATTTGTGCAAAATAATTGTTTGAATTATGATTGGTTTAATTTAAACCATGACAAAACGGCAACTCGGGAACAGTCATTTATCTACAGACTTGGCATTTAATATGGAATATTTTTTTTGTGGGGGTGAACTTACTTTTCGAGATGTCTTAGAACCAAAAGTTCATTGGAATTATGTTGAAATTATTCTAGATTTTGTTAATGTGACCTTTAAAAGAAACAAAAACCACATTTGACATTTCAAAACAAATAAATTGATCCTTGAAAGTGATGTAAACTGATATCGAACTCAATTCATGGACAGTACTGTGTTAAACTTCTGTACGTTTTCCAGAAGTATCTTTATTTTTCACATTAGCCCAATTTATTTTAACAAAAACAAAAGTTAAATTACGACTGGGATTACGGACAGTAAAATTACAGTTCAGTACTTCGTGTAACCCCCACGAGCATTCAGGAGAGCACGTACACGTTGAGGCATGCTGTTCACGAGATTTGCCAAGGTTTGGACAGGAATCGCTTGCCATGCAGTGACAATAGCCTGCTGCAATTCACGCACAGAGGCAGGCTGCTGGTCCAAGTGGTCGTTGACGCGTTAATTCTGCCCACAAGTTCTCTATCGGATTCATATTCGGGGACATGGCAGGCCACTCCATATGCTCTACACCACGGTCAGCAAGAAAGTGTTGGATCATGTGAGCATGATGAGGCCATGCATTGTCATCTTGGAAGACAAAGTTTCCTCGAAAGGCTGCATGAGCAAATGGAAGCAATGTTTCTTCCAGAATGGCCCTGTACTTGAACTGGTTCAGGTTTCCATTCAGAACAACCAGGTCAGTTTTGCCCCCTGCATGAAAAGCAGCCCAAACGGTCACCCCACCACCTCCAGCTTGGACTCTTGGCACTATACAATCTTTGTTGTAGGCTTCATGCACTTGCCTGCGCACTCGGACATGGCCATCTTGACGATAGACCAGAAATCTAGACTCCTCACTGAAGATCACGTGATTCCAGTGTCCTGGCTGCCATTGACGGTGCTCTCTGGCCCACTGCAATCGGCGCTGGCGGTGTTGTCTGGTCAGGCGTGGATTTCTCAGGGGATGCCTGGCACGATAGCCTGCTTGAACCAGTCATTGGTTGACTAGCCTTCTGTATACAGGCACATTTGTCAGTTGCTGCCACTCAGCCCTAAGCCGATTAGCTGACTTGGTACGGCCATTGCGGACTAACCGGTGCAGCTGTCGATCATCCCTCCTTGTGGTTCTGCGGGGACGTCCTGGCCTCGGTATTGGAATAGGGACACCCCTCTGAGCATTTCGTTTCAGGATCTTTGACACCTGACCTTGAGTGATGCCATACTGCCGAGCAATAGCACGCTGTTTCATGCCGTAATTTCGTAAAGCCACCACTCCATGACAAACAGCATTGTCGAGTTGACGGACCATCTCCAGAGGAAGCGGCAATAACTTTTGGAGACGTGCAGCAGTTGTTTTCCACTAATACAGAACGCAACAACCCTTGTATACCCGACTGTGAAGCCAATCATCAAATGCACCTGTCCGTACATTTTGCCACGCCACCTGTGATATAATCCTGTTGTTGACTTCTTGCTGTGACAGACAATCAGTGCAATGGTTCTTTTAACAAATAAAACACCAAAGTGTAAAAGAAACTTACCAGATTGATATACTGAGTTAAGAAAGTAAACCCAAGTCAAGAAAAAAAATATATTCCATATTAAATGCCAAGTCTGTATATATCGACACATCTGGGCAGTGTCTGTGTTGTCACTTAACGACTCCCTCAAACTTTTGATTCCGTGGTTGTGAAGTGTTTTTAATAACGTTGTGGTGGTTTTGAATCACGTGGTGGTGAGGTATTTTGAATTATGTGGTGGTGAGGTGTTTTTAAATGATGTGGTGGTGAGGTGTTTTAATATCACATGGTGGTGAGGTGTTTTTAAATCACATGGTGGTGAGGTGTTTTGAATTACGTGGTGGTGAGGTGTTTTGAATTACGTGGTGGTGAGGCATTTATAATTACGTGGTGGTGAGGTGTTTTTAATTAGGTGGTGGTGAGGTGTTTTGAATTACTTGGTGGTGAGGTGTTTTGAATTACGTGGTGGTGAGGTGTAATCGTCCCAAACTTCCAGTCTGCACCTACCCCTCCCCTATGTATGTGCTGGGGGGTTCTTTCTTGAAAAAAAAACATTCAACCAAAATCTTCAACCTAAATTGCCTATAAAAATGTAATATCACAAACACAACAAATACATTTGTGCAAAGCAATTGTTTGTATTATGATTGGTGAAAATCATGACAACACAGCAACTCAGGTACAGTCATTAGCCTCAGCTAAAATAAGCCCGTTTCTCAGTAGCGACGCTTGGTGAGGCGAGCGTAGCGAGCTGAGCCAAGCTAGTATATATTATATATATATCTATATATATATCTATATATATATATCTGTGCAGCGTCTGTCCTGTGTTGTGTTGTCCTGTGTTGTCACTGAACTACTTTCTCAAACTTTTGTGAAATCGTACCAAACTTCTGGAATGCACATATCTCTCCCGTCGGTATGTCCTAAGGGTATTTGTTTTGAAAAAAAATTCCAATTTTTTTTTTTTGGGGTGAATTTTTTTGGGAATGTTTTTTTTTCAACTTCAATTGTTTATAAAATATGATATCACGTATATTACAAATACATTTGTGCAAAATAATTGTTTGAATTATGATTGGTTTAAACCATGACAAAACGGCAACTCGGGTACAGTCATTTATCTATATATCTACACATCTGGGCGGTGTCTGTGTTGTCACTTAACGACTCCCTCAAACTTGTTTCCGTGGTTGTGAAGTGTTTTTAATAACGTTGTGGTGGTTTTGAATCACGTGGTGGTGAGGTATTTTGAATTATGTGGTGGTGAGGTGTTTTTAAATGACGTGGTGGTGAGGTGTTTTAATATCACATGGTGATGAGGTGTTTTGAATTACGTGGTGGTGAGGTATTTATAATTACGTGGTGGTGAAGTGTTTTTAATTAGGTGGTGGTGAGGTGTTTGGAATTAGTTGGTGATGAGGTGTTTTGAATTATGTGGTTGTGAGGTGTTTTGAATTACTTGGTGGTGAGGTGTTTATATTATGTGTTTTATGGCTGTGAGGTGTTTTTATTACGTGTTTTATGGCTGTGAGGTGTTTTTATGACGTGTTTTATGGCTGTGAGGTGTTTTTAATTTTGTGGTGGTGAGGTGTTTTTATTATGTGTTTTATGGCTGTGACGTGTTTTTATTACGTGTTTTATGGCTGTGAGGTGTTTTTATTTTCGTGGTGGTGAGGTGTTTTTATTATGTGTTTTATGGCTGACGTGTTTTTATTACGTGTTTTATGGCTGTGAGGTGTTTTTATTTTCGTGGTGTTGAGGTGTTTTTATTACGTGTTTTATGGCTGTGAGGTGTTTTTATTACGTGTTTTATGGCTGTGAGGTGTTTTTATTACGTGTTTTATGGCTGTGAGGTGTTTTTATTACGTGTTTTATGGCTGTGAGGTGTTTTTATTACATGTTTTATGGCTGTGAGGTGTTTTCAATTTCGTGGTGATGAGGTGTTTTTATTACGTGTTTTATGGCTGTGAGGTGTTTTTATTACGTGTTTTATGGCTGTGAGGTGTTTTTATTTTCGTGGTGGTGAGGTGTTTTTATTATGTGTTTTATGGCTGTGAGGTGTTTTTATTACGTGTTTTATGGCTGTGAGGTGTTTTTATTTTCGTGGTGGTGAGGTGTTTTTATTACGTGTTTTATGGCTGTGAGGTGTTTTTATTACGTGTTTTATGGCTGTGAGGTGTTTTCAATTTCGTGGTGGTGAGGTGTTTTTATTACGTGTTTTATGGCTGTGAGGTGTTTTTATTACGTGTTTTATGGCTGTGAGGTGTTTTTATTTTCGTGGTGGTGAGGTGTTTTTATTATGTGTTTTATGGCTGACGTGTTTTTATTACGTGTTTTATGGCTGTGAGGTGTTTTTATTTTCGTGGTGGTGAGGTGTTTTTATTACGTGTTTTATGGCTGTGAGGTGTTTTTATTACGTGTTTTATGGCTGTGAGGTGTTTTCAATTTCGTGGTGATGAGGTGTTTTTAATGTCGTGGCTGTGAGGTGTTTATATTACGTGTTTTATGGCTGTGAGGTGTTTTTATTAATGGCTGTGAAGTGTTTATATTATATGTTTTATGGCTGTGAGGTGTTTTTATTACGTGTTTTATGGCTGTGAGGTGTTTTTATTGCGTGTTTTATGGCTGTGAGGTGTTTTTAATTTTGTGGTGGTGAGGTGTTTTTATTACGTGTTTTATGGCTGTGACGTGTTTTTATTACGTGTTTTATGGCTGTGAGGTGTTTTTATTACGTGTTTTATGGCTGTGACGTGTTTTTATTATGTGTTTTATGGCTGTGACGTGTTTTTATTACGTGTTTTATGGCTGTGAGGTGTTTTTATTAATGGCTGTGAGGTGTTTATATTATGTGTTTTATGGCTGTGAGGTGTTTTTATTACGTGTTTTATGGCTGTGAGGTGTTTTTATTGCGTGTTTTATGGCTGTGAGGTGTTTTTAATTTTGTGGTGGTGAGGTGTTTTTATTATGTGTTTTATGGCTGACGTGTTTTTATTACGTGTTTTATGGCTGTGAGGTGTTTTTATTTTCGTGGTGGTGAGGTGTTTTTATTATGTGTTTTATGGCTGACGTGTTTTTATTACGTGTTTTATGGCTGTGAGGTGTTTTTATTGCGTGTTTTATGGCTGTGAGGTGTTTTTAATTTTGTGGTGGTGAGGTGTTTTTATTACGTGTTTTATGGCTGTGACGTGTTTTTATTACGTGTTTTATGGCTGTGAGGTGTTTTTATTACGTGTTTTATGGCTGTGACGTGTTTTTATTATGTGTTTTATGGCTGTGACGTGTTTTTATTACGTGTTTTATGGCTGTGAGGTGTTTTTATTAATGGCTGTGAGATGTTTATATTATGTGTTTTATGGCTGTGAGGTGTTTTTATTGCGTGTTTTATGGCTGTGAGGTGTTTTTATTAATGGCTGTGAGGTGTTTATATTATGTGTTTTATGGCTGTGAGGTGTTTTTATTGCGTGTTTTATGGCTGTGAGGTGTTTTTAATTTTGTGGTGGTGAGGTGTTTTTATTATGTGTTTTATGGCTGTGAGGTGTTTTTATTAATGGCTGTGAGGTGTTTATATTATGTGTTTTATGGCTGTGAGGTGTTTTTATTGCATGTTTTATGGCTGTGAGGTGTTTTTAATTTTGTGGTGGTGAGGTGTTTTTATTATGTGTTTTATGGCTGACGTGTTTTTATTACGTGTTTTATGGCTGTGAGGTGTTTTTATTTTCGTGGTGGTGAGGTGTTTTTATTATGTGTTTTATGGCTGACGTGTTTTTATTACGTGTTTTATGGCTGTGAGGTGTTTTTATTTTCGTGGTGGTGAGGTGTTTTTATTACGTGTTTTATGGCTGTGAGGTGTTTTTATTTTCGTGGTGGTGAGGTGTTTTTATTACGTGTTTTATGGTGGTGAGGTGTTTTTATTATTTGTTTTATGGCTGTGAGGTGTTTTTAATGTCGTGGCTGTGAGGTGTTTATATTACGTGTTTTATGGCTGTGAGGTGTTTTTATTAATGGCTGTGAAGTGTTTATATTATATGTTATATGGCTGTGAGGTGTTTTTATTACGTATTTTATGGCTGTGAGGTGTTTTTATTACGTGTTTTATGGCTGTGAGGTGTTTTTATTTTCGTGGTGGTGAGGTGTTTTTATTACGTATTTTATGGCTGTGAGGTGTTTTTATTAAGTGTTTTATGGCTGTGAGGTGTTTTTATTGCGTGTTTTATGGCTGTGAGGTGTTTTTAATTTTGTGGCTGTGAGGTGTTTTTATTACGTGTTTTATGGCTGTGAGGTGTTTTCAATTTCGTGGTGATGAGGTGTTTTTAATGTCGTGGCTGTGAGGTGTTTATATTACGTGTTTTATGGCTGTGAGGTGTTTTTATTAAAGGCTGTGAAGTGTTTATATTATATGTTTTATGGCTGTGAGGTGTTTTTATTACGTATTTTATGGCTGTGAGGTGTTTTTATTGCGTGTTTTATGGCTGTGAGGTGTTTTTATTTTCGTGGTGGTGAGGTGTTTTTATTACGTGTTTTATGGCTGTGAGGTGTTTTTATTACGTGTTTTATGGCTGTGAGGTGTTTTTATTACGTGTTTTATGGCTGTGAGGTGTTTTCAATTTCGTGGTGATGAGGTGTTTTTAATGTCGTGGCTGTGAGGTGTTTATATTACGTGTTTTATGGCTGTGAGGTGTTTTTATTAATGGCTGTGAAGTGTTTATATTATATGTTTTATGGCTGTGAGGTGTTTTTATTACGTGTTTTATGGCTGTGAGGTGTTTTTATTGCGTGTTTTATGGCTGTGAGGTGTTTTTAATTTTGTGGTGGTGAGGTGTTTTTATTACGTGTTTTATGGCTGTGACGTGTTTTTATTACGTGTTTTATGGCTGTGAGGTGTTTTTATTACGTGTTTTATGGCTGTGACGTGTTTTTATTATGTGTTTTATGGCTGTGACGTGTTTTTATTACGTGTTTTATGGCTGTGAGGTGTTTTTATTAATGGCTGTGAGGTGTTTATATTATGTGTTTTATGGCTGTGAGGTGTTTTTATTACGTGTTTTATGGCTGTGAGGTGTTTTTATTGCGTGTTTTATGGCTGTGAGGTGTTTTTAATTTTGTGGTGGTGAGGTGTTTTTATTATGTGTTTTATGGCTGACGTGTTTTTATTACGTGTTTTATGGCTGTGAGGTGTTTTTATTTTCGTGGTGGTGAGGTGTTTTTATTATGTGTTTTATGGCTGACGTGTTTTTATTACGTGTTTTATGGCTGTGAGGTGTTTTTATTGCGTGTTTTATGGCTGTGAGGTGTTTTTAATTTTGTGGTGGTGAGGTGTTTTTATTACGTGTTTTATGGCTGTGACGTGTTTTTATTACGTGTTTTATGGCTGTGAGGTGTTTTTATTACGTGTTTTATGGCTGTGACGTGTTTTTATTATGTGTTTTATGGCTGTGACGTGCTTTTATTACGTGTTTTATGGCTGTGAGGTGTTTTTATTAATGGCTGTGAGGTGTTTATATTATGTGTTTTATGGCTGTGAGGTGTTTTTATTGCGTGTTTTATGGCTGTGAGGTGTTTTTATTAATGGCTGTGAGGTGTTTATATTATGTGTTTTATGGCTGTGAGGTGTTTTTATTGCGTGTTTTATGGCTGTGAGGTGTTTTTAATTTTGTGGTGGTGAGGTGTTTTTATTATGTGTTTTATGGCTGTGAGGTGTTTTTATTACGTGTTTTATGGCTGTGAGGTGTTTTTATTAATGGCTGTGAGGTGTTTATATTATGTGTTTTATGGCTGTGAGGTGTTTTTATTGCGTGTTTTATGGCTGTGAGGTGTTTTTAATTTTGTGGTGGTGAGGTGTTTTTATTATGTGTTTTATGGCTGACGTGTTTTTATTACGTGTTTTATGGCTGTGAGGTGTTTTTATTTTCGTGGTGGTGAGGTGTTTTTATTATGTGTTTTATGGCTGACGTGTTTTTATTACGTGTTTTATGGCTGTGAGGTGTTTTTATTAATGGCTGTGAAGTGTTTATATTATATGTTATATGGCTGTGAGGTGTTTTTATTACGTATTTTATGGCTGTGAGGTGTTTTTATTACGTGTTTTATGGCTGTGAGGTGTTTTTATTGCGTGTTTTATGGTTGTGAGGTGTTTTTAATTTTGTGGTGGTGAGGTGTTTTTATTACGTGTTTTATGGCTGTGACGTGTTTTTATTACGTGTTTTATGGCTGTGAGGTGTTTTTATTACGTGTTTTATGGCTGTGACGTGTTTTTATTATGTGTTTTATGGCTGTGACGTGTTTTTATTACGTGTTTTATGGCTGTGAGGTGTTTTTATTAATGGCTGTGAGGTGTTTATATTATGTGTTTTATGGCTGTGAGGTGTTTTTATTACGTGTTTTATGGCTGTGAGGTGTTTTTATTACGTGTTTTATGGCTGTGAGGTGTTTTTATTTTCGTGGTGGTGAGGTGTTTTTATTATGTGTTTTATGGCTGACGTGTTTTTATTACGTGTTTTATGGCTGTGAGGTGTTTTTATTTTCGTGGTGTTGAGGTGTTTTTATTACGTGTTTTATGGCTGTGAGGTGTTTTTATTACGTGTTTTATGGCTGTGAGGTGTTTTTATTACGTGTTTTATGGCTGTGAGGTGTTTTTATTACGTGTTTTATGGCTGTGAGGTGTTTTTATTACGTGTTTTATGGCTGTGAGGTGTTTTCAATTTCGTGGTGATGAGGTGTTTTTATTACGTGTTTTATGGCTGTGAGGTGTTTTTATTACGTGTTTTATGGCTGTGAGGTGTTTTCAATTTCGTGGTGATGAGGTGTTTTTAATGTCGTGGCTGTGAGGTGTTTATATTACGTGTTTTATGGCTGTGAGGTGTTTTTATTAATGGCTGTGAAGTGTTTATATTATATGTTTTATGGCTGTGAGGTGTTTTTATTACGTGTTTTATGGCTGTGAGGTGTTTTTATTGCGTGTTTTATGGCTGTGAGGTGTTTTTAATTTTGTGGTGGTGAGGTGTTTTTATTACGTGTTTTATGGCTGTGACGTGTTTTTATTACGTGTTTTATGGCTGTGAGGTGTTTTTATTACGTGTTTTATGGCTGTGAGGTGTTTTCAATTTCGTGGTGATGAGGTGTTTTTAATGTCGTGGCTGTGAGGTGTTTATATTATGTGTTTTATGGCTGTGAGGTGTTTTTATTACGTGTTTTATGGCTGTGAGGTGTTTTTATTGCGTGTTTTATGGCTGTGAGGTGTTTTTAATTTTGTGGTGGTGAGGTGTTTTTATTATGTGTTTTATGGCTGACGTGTTTTTATTACGTGTTTTATGGCTGTGAGGTGTTTTTATTTTCGTGGTGGTGAGGTGTTTTTATTATGTGTTTTATGGCTGACGTGTTTTTATTACGTGTTTTATGGCTGTGAGGTGTTTTTATTGCGTGTTTTATGGCTGTGAGGTGTTTTTAATTTTGTGGTGGTGAGGTGTTTTTATTACGTGTTTTATGGCTGTGACGTGTTTTTATTACGTGTTTTATGGCTGTGAGGTGTTTTTATTACGTGTTTTATGGCTGTGACGTGTTTTTATTATGTGTTTTATGGCTGTGACGTGTTTTTATTACGTGTTTTATGGCTGTGAGGTGTTTTTATTAATGGCTGCGAGGTGTTTATATTATGTGTTTTATGGCTGTGAGGTGTTTTTATTGCGTGTTTTATGGCTGTGAGGTGCTTTTATTAATGGCTGTGAGGTGTTTATATTATGTGTTTTATGGATGTGAGGTGTTTTTATTGCGTGTTTTATGGCTGTGAGGTGTTTTTAATTTTGTGGTGGTGAGGTGTTTTTATTACGTGTTTTATGGCTGTGAGGTGTTTTTATTAATGGCTGTGAGGTGTTTATATTATGTGTTTTATGGCTGTGAGGTGTTTTTATTGCGTGTTTTATGGCTGTGAGGTGTTTTTAATTTTGTGGTGGTGAGGTGTTTTTATTATGTGTTTTATGGCTGACGTGTTTTTATTACGTGTTTTATGGCTGTGAGGTGTTTTTATTTTCGTGGTGGTGAGGTGTTTTTATTATGTGTTTTATGGCTGACGTGTTTTTATTACGTGTTTTATGGCTGTGAGGTGTTTTTATTTTCGTGGTGGTGAGGTGTTTTTATTACGTGTTTTATGGCTGTGAGGTGTTTTTATTACGTGTTTTATGGCTGTGAGGTGTTTTTATTTTCGTGGTGGTGAGGTGTTTTTATTACGTGTTTTATGGCTGTGAGGTGTTTTTATTATGTGTTTTATGGCTGTGAGGTGTTTTTAATGTCGTGGCTGTGAGGTGTTTATATTACGTGTTTTATGGCTGTGAGGTGTTTTTATTAATGGCTGTGAAGTGTTTATATTATATGTTATATGGCTGTGAGGTGTTTTTATTACGTATTTTATGGCTGTGAGGTGTTTTTATTTTCGTGGTGGTGAGGTGTTTTTATTACGTATTTTATGGCTGTGAGGTGTTTTTATTACGTGTTTTATGGCTGTGAGGTGTTTTTATTGCGTGTTTTATGGCTGTGAGGTGTTTTTAATTTTGTGGCTGTGAGGTGTTTTTATTACGTGTTTTATGGCTGTGAGGTGTTTTCAATTTCGTGGTGATGAGGTGTTTTTAATGTCGTGGCTGTGAGGTGTTTATATTACGTGTTTAATGGCTGTGAAGTGTTTATATTATATGTTTTATGGCTGTGAGGTGTTTTTATTACGTATTTTATGGCTGTGAGGTGTTTTTATTGCGTGTTTTATGGCTGTGAGGTGTTTTTATTTTCGTGGTGGTGAGGTGTTTTTATTACGTGTTTTATGGCTGTGAGGTGTTTTTATTACGTGTTTTATGGCTGTGAGGTGTTTTTATAACGTGTTTTATGGCTGTGAGGTGTTTTCAATTTCGTAGTGATGAGGTGTTTTTAATGTCGTGGCTGTGAGGTGTTTATATTACGTGTTTTATGGCTGTGAGGTGTTTTTATTAATGGCTGTGAAGTGTTTATATTATATGTTTTATGGCTGTGAGGTGTTTTTATTACTTGTTTTATGGCTGTGAGGTGTTTTTATTGCGTGTTTTATGGCTGTGAGGTGTTTTTAATTTTGTGGTGGTGAGGTGTTTTTATTACGTGTTTTATGGCTGTGACGTGTTTTTATTACGTGTTTTATGGCTGTGAGGTGTTTTTATTACGTGTTTTATGGCTGTGACGTGTTTTTATTATGTGTTTTATGGCTGTGACGTGTTTTTATTACGTGTTTTATGGCTGTGAGGTGTTTTTATTAATGGCTGTGAGGTGTTTATATTATGTGTTTTATGGCTGTGAGGTGTTTTTATTACGTGTTTTATGGCTGTGAGGTGTTTTTATTGCGTGTTTTATGGCTGTGAGGTGTTTTTATTACGTATTTTATAGCTGTGAGGTGTTTTTATTTTCGTGGTGGTGAGGTGTTTTTATTACGTATTTTATGGCTGTGAGGTGTTTTTATTACGTGTTTTATGGCTGTGAGGTGTTTTTATTGCGTGTTTTATGGCTGTGAGGTGTTTTTAATTTTGTGGCTGTGAGGTGTTTTTATTACGTGTTTTATGGCTGTGAGGTGTTTTCAATTTCGTGGTGATGAGGTGTTTTTAATGTCGTGGCTGTGAGGTGTTTATATTACGTGTTTAATGGCTGTGAAGTGTTTATATTATATGTTTTATGGCTGTGAGGTGTTTTTATTACGTATTTTATGGCTGTGAGGTGTTTTTATTGCGTGTTTTATGGCTGTGAGGTGTTTTTATTTTCGTGGTGGTGAGGTGTTTTTATTACGTGTTTTATGGCTGTGAGGTGTTTTTATTACGTGTTTTATGGCTGTGAGGTGTTTTTATTACGTGTTTTATGGCTGTGAGGTGTTTTCAATTTCGTGGTGTTGAGGTGTTTTTAATGTCGTGGCTGTGAGGTGTTTATATTACGTGTTTTATGGCTGTGAGGTGTTTTATTAATGGCTGTGAAGTGTTTATATTATATGTTTTATGGCTGTGAGGTGTTTTTATTACGTGTTTTATGGCTGTGAGGTGTTTTTATTGCGTGTTTTATGGCTGTGAGGTGTTTTTAATTTTGTGGTGGTGAGGTGTTTTTATTACGTGTTTTATGGCTGTGACGTGTTTTTATTACGTGTTTTATGGCTGTGAGGTGTTTTTATTACGTGTTTTATGGCTGTGACGTGTTTTTATTATGTGTTTTATGGCTGTGACGTGTTTTTATTACGTGTTTTATGGCTGTGAGGTGTTTTATTAATGGCTGTGAAGTGTTTATATTATATGTTTTATGGCTGTGAGGTGTTTATATTATGTGTTTTATGGCTGTGAGGTGTTTTTATTACGTGTTTTATGGCTGTGAGGTGTTTTTATTGCGTGTTTTATGGCTGTGAGGTGTTTTTAATTTTGTGGTGGTGAGGTGTTTTTATTATGTGTTTTATGGCTGACGTGTTTTTATTACGTGTTTTATGGCTGTGAGGTGTTTTTATTTTCGTGGTGGTGAGGTGTTTTTATTATGTGTTTTATGGCTGACGTGTTTTTATTACGTGTTTTATGGCTGTGAGGTGTTTTTATTGCGTGTTTTATGGCTGTGAGGTGTTTTTAATTTTGTGGTGGTGAGGTGTTTTTATTACGTGTTTTATGGCTGTGACGTGTTTTTATTTCGTGTTTTATGGCTGTGAGGTGTTTTTATTATGTGTTTTATGGCTGTGACGTGTTTTTATTATGTGTTTTATGGCTGTGACGTGTTTTTATTACGTGTTTTATGGCTGTGAGGTGTTTTTATTAATGGCTGTGAGGTGTTTATATTATGTGTTTTATGGCTGTGAGGTGTTTTTATTGCGTGTTTTATGGCTGTGAGGTGTTTTTATTAATGGCTGTGAGGTGTTTATATTATGTGTTTTATGGCTGTGAGGTGTTTTTATTGCGTGTTTTATGGCTGTGAGGTGTTTTTAATTTTGTGGTGGTGAGGTGTTTTTATTACGTGTTTTATGGCTGTGAGGTGTTTTTATTAATGGCTGTGAGGTGTTTATATTATGTGTTTTATGGCTGTGAGGTGTTTTTATTGCGTGTTTTATGGCTGTGAGGTGTTTTTAATTTTGTGGTGGTGAGGTGTTTTTATTATGTGTTTTATGGCTGACGTGTTTTTATTACGTGTTTTATGGCTGTGAGGTGTTTTTATTTTCGTGGTGGTGAGGTGTTTTTATTATGTGTTTTATGGCTGACGTGTTTTTATTACGTGTTTTATGGCTGTGAGGTGTTTTTATTAATGGCTGTGAAGTGTTTATATTATATGTTATATGGCTGTGAGGTGTTTTTATTACGTATTTTATGGCTGTGAGGTGTTTTTATTACGTGTTTTATGGCTGTGAGGTGTTTTTATTGCGTGTTTTATGGCTGTGAGGTGTTTTTAATTTTGTGGTGGTGAGGTGTTTTTATTATGTGTTTTATGGCTGTGACGTGTTTTTATTACGTGTTTTATGGCTGTGAGGTGTTTTTATTACGTGTTTTATGGCTGTGACGTGTTTTTATTATGTGTTTTATGGCTGTGACGTGTTTTTATTACGTGTTTTATGGCTGTGAGGTGTTTTTATTAATGGCTGTGAGGTGTTTATATTATGTGTTTTATGGCTGTGAGGTGTTTTTATTACGTGTTTTATGGCTGTGAGGTGTTTTTATTACGTGTTTTATGGCTGTGAGGTGTTTTTATTGCGTGTTTTATGGCTGAGGTGTTTTTAATTTTGTGGTGGTGAGGTGTTTTTATTATGTGTTTTATGGCTGACGTGTTTTTATTACGTGTTTTATGGCTGTGAGGTGTTTTTATTTTCGTGGTGGTGAGGTGTTTTTATTATGTGTTTTATGGCGGACGTGTTTTTATTACGTGTTTTATGGCTGTGAGGTGTTTTTATTTTCGTGGTGGTGAGGTGTTTTTATTACGTGTTTTATGGCTGTGAGGTGTTTTTATTACGTGTTTTATGGCTGTGAGGTGTTTTCAATTTCGTGGTGATGAGGTGTTTTTAATGTCGTGGCTGTGAGGTGTTTATATTACGTGTTTTATGGCTGTGAGGTGTTTTTATTAATGGCTGTGAAGTGTTTATATTATATGTTATATGGCTGTGAGGTGTTTTTATTACGTATTTTATGGCTGTGAGGTGTTTTTATTACGTGTTTTATGGCTGTGAGGTGTTTTTATTTTCGTGGTGGTGAGGTGTTTTTATTACGTGTTTTATGGCTGTGAGGTGTTTTTATTACGTGTTTTATGGCTGTGAGGTGTTTTCAATTTCGTGGTGGTGAAGGGTGTTTTTAATTTGGTGGTGGTGAGGTGTTTTTATTATGTGTTTTATGGTGGTGAGGTGTTTTGAATTACTTGGTGGTGAGGTATTTTGAATTACGTGGTGGTGAGATGTTTTGAATTACGTTGTGGTGCGGTGTTTTGAATTACTTGGTGGTGAGGTGTTTTGAATTACGTGGTGGTGAGGTGTAATCGTCCCAAACTTCCAGTCTGCACCTACCCCTCCCCTATGTATGTGATCTATATATCTACATCGTTTTTTTCAAGGTTCTTTCTTGAAAAAAAAACATTCAACCTAAATCTTCAGCTAAATTGCCTATAAAAATGTAATATCACAAACACAACAAATACATTTGTGCCAAGTAATTGTTTGTATTGTGATTGGTGAAAATCATGACAACACAGCAACTCAGGTACAGTCATTAGCCTCAGCTAAAATAAGCCCGCTCCTCAGTATCGACGCTTGGTGAGGCGAGCGCAGTGAGCCGAGCCAAGCTAGTATATACATATATATACACAAAGAATTAAGTTAAGCACCCCCCCCGTTTTTTTACAACCTCGCACATTACAAGTTTGTTGTCGTCAAAACAGTGTAATATACCCATGATATTGCTATATTTTCTGGAGAAGTGATATTATGGTCACATAAAAACATAACAATCATGCCGTTTTCAATATTTTATTCTGAATAATTTAAGGTGAAATTTTTTGGGAATTTTAGGCATATTTTCACCTCAATTTAAGTATGGAGCTATAGGTCCATCACGGACAGTGTGGATGACGTTTATGTTTTCTAATGTACAGTCATTGTTCTGAGAAGACCTCTAGCGATCTTTGCGTCAATAACGTGTGTAGGACCCACGTGATCGGATGGAGCAAGGTGCTGTGACAACCATCCCCTGGCCTGCGTACAGTCCTGACCTGAACCCCCTCGAGCACGTTTGGGACATGTTGGGACGACAAATTGCGAAGATGGTCCCTCCAATAGCCAATCTGGATGAATTGGAACGTGCATTACATCGGGAATGGAACAACCTGCCACAGCAACGCATACGACGGCTTACAGGGTCTATGAGACGTAGGGTTGAGTCAGTGATCCGATCACGTGGGTCCTACACACGTTATTGACGCAAAGATCGCTAGAGGTCTTCTCAGAACAATGACTGTACGTTAGAAAACATAAACGTCATCCACACTGTCCGTGATGGACCTATAGCTCCATACTTAAATTGAGGTGAAAATATGCCTAAAATTCCCAAAAAATTTCACCTTAAATTATTCAGAATAAAATATTGAAAACGGCATGATTGTTATGTTTTTATGTGACCATAATATCACTTCTCCAGAAAATATAGCAATATCATGGGTATATTACACTGTTTTGACGACAACAAACTTGTAATGTGCGAGGTTGTAAAAAAACGGGGGGGTGCTTAACTTAATTCTTTGTGTATATATACTAGCAGAAGTACCCGGCATTGCCGGGCGGGGGAGGGGAGGGGGAAGGGGAGGGGAGGGGAACGGGGGGGAGGGGAGGAGAGGGGGGGAGGGGAGAAGAGGGGGGGGAGGGGAGAAGAGGGGAGAGGGGGAATGGGGGAAGGGGTAGGGGGAGGGGGAAAAGGGAGCGGGAGGGGGAAAAGGGAGGGGGAGGGGGAAAAGAGAGGGGGAGGGTGAGGGGAGAAGGGGAGGGGGTAGGGTGGAGGGGGAGGGGAGGGGGAGGGGGAGGGAAGGGGAGGGCCAGTCAACAATGACGTTGCAGTTCTCATGGTCAGAGAGCAGCACAACAATCGCGACATCGTCCTGCATCTTCGCAACAGCACGAAGCGGATTTTGGAGACTCACCGCTCCTGTGATGCCCTCCAGTACCGGCGTTGCCGGGCGGGGGAAGGGAGACCCGTACATTACACACATTACAACATTACACACACACAAACTGTGTTTTATGTTCAGTGGTCTGGCGGCGGGAATGGAACATCACGTGATCGCTCTGAGCGAATCGGCGCGCTGCTCTGCCACCGCTCAGATTCCGTGTATAATATTCCTCGCTGAAATGCGCTCAGGTAAATATGAATAAAAAATATGGATCTCGTCAAATATTTTTAGGTCGGCCATGTCCTTCCCAGGCTCAATGGCCATGTCTGTGCCAAATATCAAGTACGTGAGCCTCTCCGTTTAGGAGTCTATCGGTAACATTACACACACACACACACACACACACACACACACACACACAAACTGTGTTTTATATATATAGATACATATATACATATACAGTGGCTTCAGAAAGTATTCACACTCCTTGACCTTTTTCAAATTTTGTTGTGTTACAGCCTGAATTCCAAAAAGGATTAAATTGAGATTTTTTTGTCACTGATCAATGGAATTCAAGTCTGTGCTTTGGCTGGGCCACTCAAGGACTTTCACATTCTTGTTCTGAAGTCATTCCAGTGTTGCTTTGACTGTGTGCTTGGGTTCATTGTCTTGTTGGAACGTAAATCTTCTCGGCAGTCTAAGGTATTTTGCACTCTGAAGCAGGTTCTCCTCAACGAATTGCCTGTATTTGGCTCCATTCATTGTTATCCTTGCAAATCCTTGCAAATCCTCTATCCTTGCAAATCTCCAAGCCCCTGCTGCTGAAAAGCATCCCCATAGCATGATGCTGCCACCACCATGCTTCACTGTAGGGATGGTGTTAGATGAGTGATGAGCTGTGTGCGGTTTCCGCCAGATGTCGCGCTTTGCATTCAGGCGAAAGAGTTAAATTTTTGTCTCATCAGACCACAGAATCTTTTGCCTCATGCTCTGTCTTTCACGTGCCTTTTTGAAAAGTCCAGGTGTGCTGTCATGTTCCTTTATCTCAGCAATGGCTTCTGTCCGGCACTCCTCCATAAAGTCAACATTGGTGAAGTGCTGCAGAGACTGTTATCCTTCCAGCAGGTTCTCTCACCAAGGTTGGTCATTGGGTTCTTGGTCACTTCCCTGACCAAGATCCTTGCCCAGTTGCTCAGATTGGTCGGACGACCAGCTCTAGGAAGAGTCTGGGTAGTTCCATATTCTTTCCATTCCCTAATGATGGAGCTCACTGTGCTCTTGGGAACTTTCAACACTCCAGAAATTGTTTTATACCTTCGCCAGATCTCTGCCTCCTCACACTTCTATATCGGAGTTCTACAGACAGTTCCTTGGACTTCATGGTAGAGTTTCTGGTCTGACATGCAGTCAACTGTGAAACCCTATATAGATAGGTCTATTTCTTTCTAAATAATGTCCAATCAATTTAATTGTCCACAGATGGACTCCAATCAAGTTGTAGAGACATCTCAAGGATGATCAAAGTAAATTGGATGCACCTGAGCTCAATTTGGAGTGTCATAGCAAAGGGGTTGAATACTTGTTGACTCTCCAGACATTTCAGCTTTTCATTTGTAATTATTTTGTAAAACTTTATAATAAGAAAAATCCACTTTGACGTTATGGGGTATTTTGTGTAGATCAGTGACAAAATCTCAATTTAATCCATTTTAAATTCAGGCTGTAACACAACAAAATGTGAAAAAAGTGTGAATACTTTCTTAAGTCATTGTATGTACCCTGTTGTAATAAATGTCTTTGGCTCTGAGTTTGGTCTAAGGTCTAAATACCAAGGAATGAGATGAATGAATGAATGAATATGAATATGAGATGACTATGATATGAGATAATATGATATGAGATGTGACTGTAAAATATCCTGATGCAATATTGTTGCGAATATGGAATTTGGCCTCCATATCCGCTTGTAAATATTCCCCTATTTTCTCCGATACTCCCCAACTCTCCCTTACCCCATTCCCTAGTCCCATTGTCTGTAAACAACACCCATTAGAGCCGATCTTCCCCTTCATCCCCCCATTAAATGTCGTGCCCAGGTCCCCCGCACCACACGTAGACAATTATAGGACATCTTGCTAGTTATTCTTAATCTATGTCAGTTAAGGACTTGTTTCCATTAATTATGACTCTTCGTTGCACCAGAATGTGATTATATGGCACCTGTTAGGAAGTTTAGGACCTCCCCATACCTCTCCGCATCTCTTCCCCATGAAGAAGCGCCAACTACAACAACAACAACAAAAGAGGGGGGCGGCGCGGTGACGGCACGGGGAGTGGGCGTCCTCCTTCCGGCTCGGTTAGCCGCCATTGACCACGCGCTCCACGGGGTTACCACGAAGGGGCTCCCTGTCGGCCCCTCGTCAAGGGCGGAGCCGGTAACCCCCGCACCCAATGAGAAGCCATGGGCCGATGCCATCTGGGGCGGCGCTAACGAGCCGAGGGCGTGTCACTCCCCGCCGGATATACGCGGCCCCGCGCCGGACGTGACGTCAGATGCGCCCCGAGCTTGGAAGGACAAGACGCCACCCTCCCGAGCGCTGAGCGACCTCCCCGGCATCTCCACCAAAGTCGCGACCCACGAGCGCTGAGCGACCTCCCCGCATCTGCTGGACACCACCGTACGTGATTCTGTCCCTGAGCCAGGTGCACCTGAGCCATCGACTGCCGCTTTCCTTGCCATCAAATCCCGTGTGAGTCAGCGTTGTCCCGTTTATCTGTGGTCTGTCTAGGGTTAATATAAGAGTGTGTCTAAGTGCCTGTCTTCCTATGCTGTCCCTCTTGTAGTTGTAATCTAACCTTTTTCCGTACGAATATACTTGAGAACTGAACCCCTGGTGTCGTATTGTGTCATTATAATCCAGCCGGGTGTCTTCTTTTTCTTATTGAGCCAGCATAGCGCGATTAGTCAACCCCGGGTGCAATCGGGGTAACTTGTACGGATACGGCGGCCATCCCGCTCGGCCCACCATACCATCAAAGTCGTATCTGTAACAATTGGTGTCGGGAGTGAGATTCGAGGCCCGACCAAATTTTGAAGAAAAAAAAAAAACGAATAGAGGAAAAAAAAAAATTTGGTCAAAATTTGGAGCGGCCGAAATTTGTTTTGTTTTACGAAACTCGAATTTTGCAAGTCGCGCTATGGCGGATCAAGACGGCTGGGGTCCGGTAGGGGAGAGTGAGGTAGGGTCGATCCAGGACCAAAATGAGGGACAGGAGGAGAGCGAAGCAGTGAGGGCGGCAGGTTCGCAAAATAGCGCCGTCACGCACGAAGAAGCGGGCGCGCAAAATGGCGCCTCGCTGAGCACCGCGCCAGCGACCGTGGCAGCGCCGCCGATGGATTGGGGCCTATTTATGGAACAAATAAAGGCGCTCATGGTCCAGACAAGTGAAGACCTGAGGAATGACTTGGGAAACCAAATGGGGGTAATGGGAAACCAAATGGGGGTAATGAGGGACGAAGCGAGGGCTCAGAGTGAGCAAATGGGGGTAATGAGGGACGAAGCGAGGGGTACCGGTGAGGGGTTAGACAATAATTTTAAGGAGTTAGACAAGAAATTTGAGGGGTTAGACAATAATTTTGAGGAGTTAGACAAGAAATTTGAGGGATTAGACAATGGGATAGAAGGGGTGAAAAATGGGTTAATGGGGGTAGAAAACAGAATGGCCGCTCAAGAGAATCAGTTAAAGGGAGTGAAAAATGGGTTAGAGGGGTTAGAAAACAGTATGGAAGGCAAATTGAGGGACATGAGGGACCAAGCGGAAAGGGAAGTTAAACAAATGGAGCAGCAGATAGAGGGGGTCAGAATGGGGGTAGAAACCAAACTGGATGCTCACAGGGAGGAAATGGAGCAGATGAGGGTGGCATCTGGGCAGGAGATGCAAGTGATGGGAGAGGAGATCAGAAGAGGAGTGAGTGAGGAGGTCGGAGGAGTGCGCGAGGAGGTGAGGCACTGTAAGGAGCGCATGGAGAAAGAGGTGAGAAAGGGGACTGTAAAATTGCAAGGTGGTATAGAGGAGTTGACGCTGGGAGTAGAACAACTGACAGTGGGACAAAAGGAGTTGGGGGACCAGGTAAAGAAGAACACAGCGGTAATAGAGGGTTTAAAATCGACACAGAAGGAGATGAAAAAGGACGTAGGGGTAATTAAAAAAGAGTGTCAGACGGTACATGAGGACCTGACGAGGAAAATGGACAAGGTGGTAGAGGTAATGGAGGTTAAAGAGCGGGAGGTGCGGGAGCACATAGAAAAAAATAAAGTGGAGTTAGAGGAAGAACTTAAAGGGGCGCACGAAGAGATGAAGGAGATGAAGCAAAAATTAGAAGAAGTGGAAGAAGGGGTGAGCGAAATTAAAAAGCGACGGAGAGAGGATAAGAAAGAGATAAAAGAGGAGGTAAAAGAATTGGTCCAGAGTCTGTGTTCGGATCGTGATGATGTGCTCATTAACCGGATGAGGGATTCGCAGGTGATGGAGGAGAAGCGAAGAGAAAGAGGACCCGGTGTAAGTGGTGACCAATATGGTCGTGCGTATGATGCGCCAGGTGATTTAATAAGCTTGGGGGTCGAGAGGGACCCGGGTGTTCGTGAGAGGCCGTTGGTGAAGTGTGCGACAGGTCTGGTGTGCGGAAAAGGAGGTGTGCGAGAAAGTCCGACTCTGGGGTGTGTGAGGAAAAAGTGCGTGCCAAGGAGTGAGGGTGCTGGCGAGAGTGAGTCGGTCGTAGCGCGTGTGCGAGGGAGCACATGGAAGCGTGGTGTGGTGAGTGTTACAGAGGGTGTGACCGGAGAGTGTGCGCAAGAGTGTGCGCGAGAAAGGTGTGTGACGGCCAGGTGCATGAGGAAAGAGTGCGCTGTCAGAAGTAAGGAAGAGTGTCCACCTGTGGTGAGTGTTACAGAGGGTGTAACGGGAGAGTGTGCGCGAGAAAGGTGTGTGACGGACAGGTGCATGAGGAAAGAGTGCGCTGTCAGAAGTAAGGAAGAGTGTCCACCTGTGGTGAGTGTTACAGAGGGTGTAACGGGAGAGTGTGCGCGAGAAAGGTGTGTGACGGACAGGTGCATGGGGAAAGAGTGCGCTGTCAAGAGTAAGGGTGAGTGCGCTGTCAGGAATGGAGGTGAAAGTAGTGAGAGTGACATGGAGCGTGAGTTAGTTGTGACAGGTGAGCGAGGATGTACACCTGGGATGGAAGGATGCACACCTGGAATGGTAGAGCGTGAGTGGGAATGCACGCTGGAGTTGGTGGTGAGGCACGTGGTTGGGTGTGCGAATGAGAGCACACCTGTGATTGTCACAGAGGAGGTGACCGAGGAGGGGGCGCGAAGCGGTGTATTGGTGAGGTGTGCGAGCAACGAATGTGTGCCAAAGTGTTCGGTGGTCAGGTGTGTGACCAAGGCTGTGAGTGGAATGGGTGTACCTGGGTGTGTAAGGAACGGTACAAGGAGAATGGGAACAGCTGCATGTATGAGCAAGGAACGGGCTGCGGGGTGTAAGCATGCAGGTGAAGCATCGACGTTACACGGGTTAAAGGTCAGGTCGACTTTTAGCCGAAGCGGGCCCTCGGTGCGTGCCGGGCTTCGCGTGCCGCGAGAACCAGCGGGGATCCGAGCCACGGCGGGTTCGAAAGGACCGCCGTGCGCGACCCACGCTGGGCCTCGCTTTGAACGGCCGCGTCCGTGCTCCAATAAGCGGAGCAGACAGCCCGATAGAAAGAGTCGTCATGGCGACCACTTTTTGTTGAGGCAGTCCGGCAGGTCGAGATCGGGACATTGGATGGCTCCACGCCGAGATGGTGCGTGGGATCTCGGCCCGGGTAAACCTCCTTCCCTGCACCGAATGCCGGACGCACCCAGCCGCGAGCACAAAATAACCAGCATCCATTGCTTGGCTTTACGAAGCCGGGCTTTGGACAGGAATTGGCGCACCGAGAGGCAGTAGTGAGTAGACTGGGTGATGAGGTTAGTGTTTTGGACCCAAAATTAGAGAAAAACAAAATTTGATGATTGGCAAGGGATTGGCAGTAGTGATTGGCAGATGATGGGCAGTGATTGGCAAATTTTTAATTTGTTGAAATTTGACGTGCAAAATTGATAGTGAGAGACCCCCGATGTGGTGGGATGGCAAATCCACCATCCTTCCCATGTGTGGGGCAAAGGAGCAATAGCTTATGGGGTGTATGGCAGTGAAAACTAGCCCGGGTGGGTTAGGATATTGATAGGGATCTAGCGAAGATGACAGTAGGTAACGTTAAGTTTAGTTAGTGACTGATACCTGTAGTGGGGACGCAGGTAGATTAGTATGGATGATAATGACGAGGGAGCGCAATAGTTTAAAGGGACGACTGGGAAGCGCAAGTTTCAGAAGGGAGTAGTTAGATGAGATGATGCCGCGTGTGTGTGAGAATTGAACAGGTGTGATTGCACAGGTGTGCAACTGGACAGGTGTGTGGAGCAGTGTATGAGTAGTGAGTGTGTGGATCAGCGCGAATGCGCTTGGGGAGAGAAGGGTGCAGGTGGCACCAGGTGTGAGAGCACAGGTGTGCAGGTACAGGTGTGTGGAGAGAGTTGGAGTGAGTGGTACGGAGTGGTGTGCATGGTGCGAAGGTGTGGATGGGGGAAGAGTGGACCCCTTTCACGAGCACCCGGGGCGGGTAGTGTAAGTGTTAGGTAGAGGGTGCAGGTAAATTGTGGTTGGATATTGGCATTTGTGGTGCGGTTGCAGAATGGTGTTGTGAATGGGTGCATTAGTGTTGTGGAAATGGCTGGGCGTGTAGCCTGTTAGTGTGTGTAGTTGGTTGGGCACTCCACCACTGTGAGGATGTCGGCCAGGTGAGGCCGCAGGTGGGCTCTGGGAGCCGGTAGTTGTGAGTGGGTGCCTGAGGATCCCGGGTGTGGATCGGGCAGCCCAGTGCCAGAGAGGGCACGGAGTGGGGAGAGAGCCAGAGGGCCTTCCCCTGGTAGTTAGGTTAGGGTAAGGAGCAGGTAAGCTCGGAGGCAACTGCAGTGGTGGAGGTGTGCAGGTGGGTAGACCCACTGGGAGAGGTACACGTCGCAGCCCAGAAATTGTACGAGGGCACCGGGAGATGAATCGGGGGAGTGAGACCCCAAATTGAAGAGCACCACAGTTTGGCCAATGGGAATTGGTTTTTAGAACCCATAGTGTAAGAGGGCCAATGGTTTGGCCGGAGAGAGACCCCGGGTAGTGTAAAGTTGTTAAAGTCGTTTAGGAGATAGTTAGGATTGATGAACCTGTCGCACCATACGCAGCCACTTACCTGTGGTGATGATGATGACTCCACACCTGTGTTTTCTTTGTTTGTGTTGCAGAAATGAGAATTGCTGTTGGATTTGTGAGACGCATCACGACGTGGATGAGACATTGGGGTGATTCCATCTCTCCCTCCCTAGGAGGGACTGATGATGAATTGGTGATGGCAAATTTTGATGTTGAGTTGAAAATGGCAAATTTTGATGAGAGTTGAAAATGGCAAATTTGATTGGTTAGGAGGGAGAGAAGACGAATTTGGTATATGGGAGGAACGGGGAAGACAGTAGGGATGTTTGTGGATTTGTAAAGTAGATGTTTATGGGTAGTGTTGTGTTTTGTTGATACAGTAAGGGGTAAGGGAGGGGCCATGTAGGTTACCTGGTGGGGGGGGGCGTACGGTAGGAACGTACCTGTCTCACCTGGTTCCCATGTGCCCCCAGTGTGCATCACCTTGCATTGCGTGCACTTTTGCGCCCTTACCACCTTGCTCACTTGTCTTGTTTTTGTCTCCCACCTCCGAGGATCTGGCTTTGGGGTAGAGAGAGAGGAGAGAGAGGTGCTGGCGACGCAGTTGTGGGCCTGCACTTTCGCTGCTTGCTGCCGGGATCGATACACCATATGGACCGCAATGTTTGTGGCCACCCACGATGGACCGCAGTTCGTTTGCGGCCAAGCACCACCCGGGGATGGACCTATGGGTCAACGTGGCACCTATGCCATACAGGTGAACCACTTTTAAGTAACACCAAGTGCACCACAAGAAGAGCAAGAGACACCTGCAGGGTTAGGGGTTGTCGAATTTATTTTTATTCCAATGAACAATGGTGACTGCACCGATTGGTGGTGGGGTGGTGCTTTTGATGCGCGGGAAGGGTGCTCTGCACGTTATTAAAGGCCGTCGGCCACAGAGCACTCGTGGGTTGGTGTATCGATGTTGGCAAGCGCGCTCTCTCTATGCATAACATCTGCATGTGTTCCTCCAAAGACAGGTCCTGGATCGTAGTGTAGATATCAGCGTAGTCTTGTAAATAATGCTCCCTACCGGCTGTATGTTTAGTTTGAGAATTCTTTCCGGATTCGGTTATCCTGTGGGTGTGTTTCTGAGAGGAGAAGGGTGCAACGTCGCAGGGGGACATATTTACTCATTTGTGAATATCTATGAAACTGTCGCACTCAGGGTAGAGTTAATAGTAGAGGGAACTACATTGCGTGCCACACTAAAGTAGGTAAAGATTTATCGGGTCGGGACGCCCCGAGGGTAGAGAAGGGTGCAATGTTGCGAATATGGAATTTGGCCTCCATATCCGCTTGTAAATATTCCCCTATTTTCTCCGATACTCCCCAACTCTCCCTTACCCCATTCCCTAGTCCCATTGTCTGTAAACAACACCCATTAGAGCCGATCTTCCCCTTCATCCCCCCATTAAATGTCGTGCCCAGGTCCCCCGCACCACACGTAGACAATTATAGGACATCTTGCTAGTTATTCTTAATCTATGTCAGTTAAGGACTTGTTTCCATTAATTATGACTCTTCGTTGCACCAGAATGTGATTATATGGCACCTGTTAGGAAGTTTAGGACCTCCCCATACCTCTCCGCATCTCTTCCCCATGAAGAAGCGCCAACTACAACAACAACAACAAAAGAGGGGGGCGGCGCGGTGACGGCACGGGGAGTGGGCGTCCTCCTTCCGGCTCGGTTAGCCGCCATTGACCACGCGCTCCACGGGGTTACCACGAAGGGGCTCCCTGTCGGCCCCTCGTCAAGGGCGGAGCCGGTAACCCCCGCACCCAATGAGAAGCCATGGGCCGATGCCATCTGGGGCGGCGCTAACGAGCCGAGGGCGTGTCACTCCCCGCCGGATATACGCGGCCCCGCGCCGGACGTGACGTCAGATGCGCCCCGAGCTTGGAAGGACAAGACGCCACCCTCCCGAGCGCTGAGCGACCTCCCCGGCATCTCCACCAAAGTCGCGACCCACGAGCGCTGAGCGACCTCCCCGCATCTGCTGGACACCACCGTACGTGATTCTGTCCCTGAGCCAGGTGCACCTGAGCCATCGACTGCCGCTTTCCTTGCCATCAAATCCCGTGTGAGTCAGCGTTGTCCCGTTTATCTGTGGTCTGTCTAGGGTTAATATAAGAGTGTGTCTAAGTGCCTGTCTTCCTATGCTGTCCCTCTTGTAGTTGTAATCTAACCTTTTTCCGTACGAATATACTTGAGAACTGAACCCCTGGTGTCGTATTGTGGCATTATAATCCAGCCGGGTGTCTTCTTTTTCTTATTGAGCCAGCATAGCGCGATTAGTCAACCCCGGGTGCAATCGGGGTAACTTGTACGGATACGGCGGCCATCCCGCTCGGCCCACCATACCATCAAAGTCGTATCTGTAACAATATTATAGCGGGGGTGACCATGGCATTGTGAAGAGTGCTTTCTTCCGGTTGGAACATTAAGCTGCTATCCTGTCTGCAATCATTTTCTAACATGTATTGTATTTTCCTACCAATAATATAACCTTGGATATAATAAGGCTATGTGTCTACCCTATAATACATACTGAGAAAATTGCATTAATTTTAAATATAAAGTGAGCATTGGCCTATTAATATGATCCATAATGCCAGGTGGTCCTGATGTATTATGCAACCATAAGATTATTTTTTTGGTTTGTAACCATAATCGGAGAATCGGCACAAGGTAAGTCGGGATGGCGAATGCCACTAACAACCAAGTTAAAGTATCTTCATAACATAACAGGCGGCTTTGAAGCCATTTCATTACCGGGTATGTTTGAAACCATACAACCTTCCTCCAACATTGGCCTGGTTCCACCCCAATGCCGCCAAAGCGCCGTCTGCCCGAACGTCGGGTTCTCAATAAGGAGGGATAGATCTCAAGTTTCCTCTCTTATCCTCCCCCCACCTCCTGCTGCACTCCCCTCCATGGAATTAACAGCAGCCCCGCGGGGAATTTGGGGGCAAAGAGGCTCTCGGTTTCCTGCGACATCCGAGCCTGGCGTTTACTCCAAATAGTAGGCCCGTAAATCTGAGAAATTGTCCTTCCACTTGGGTTGCTTGGGAGCGAAGTGGGGGGAAGGTGGGAGGCAGTCGAAAAGGTGGCGATGGAGAGAAGGGAGGTGGTGAGACAAAGATTCTCCGGAGGCGGAGTGCCGGTGGTTTGTGCTCATGGGGTGGGAAGGACCAGACATTGGACAGTGAGTTTAGATAACTCGTTCCCTGAAGGTCCAATGGAAATTTAATGCCTTACCGCAGGGCTTTGGACACCAGGAAGGTTTTGCCTGTATTAATCCCTTATATATTCTTTCCCTTAAGGCCCGCACACCACATTGAGCAAATGTCGGACATCACAAAAAAAACACTTTGGCTGTAGATTCTCACAAACTTTGTTTGTGTGCAGCCATTACTCATTTCATCACAAACATACGTTACTGGGCATCCCGTCTGCCGGCATCAGTTGGAGCGGGTCGAAGACCCCACGGTGCCCTTGCTCTAAGGTCTCCGACACCTGAATAAATTCCAAATTCCTGCTCTAACTATCGCTGGGAAGGCAATGGCAAACCACCCAGTATAACCCTTGTCAAGAAACAGTTTTGGCAGCACCTATGCTCTGTAACAGAGTATGGTGCATCAGAATCATAATGTATAGCACCTGGTCCAATGGCACCGATGCAGGGCGCAGGTGTCTTCAAGTAATGGCCTAATCAACTGGTCATTTTGTGTTTTCAACAAATGACTATTTTCCCTCCTTCTCTCACTCATTCACAAAATAGATCATTCTTGGATGTAACCAAATTCCTTCTTGTTATGCTGTAGTCACACACAACAGCATGATTCGATGTAGGACTTCCAAAACCTATAATGGCCAAAAGTGTGAGGTCCTTTTGCTAATGCCACTGAACATGCACACACAATGTGTGCTCAAGTGTCCCTGCTTCACCCCTTAAACTTCAGGTGTCACTTACCTTCGGTTTCCACCTACACATGAGGTTGGCTGCTGATGGCAAAACGTCGTAGGTGTACAACTTAACGCCGGCGTAGCCTCAGCCTTCCACAGATCCACCCGAGCGAGCCTCCTCCCAACCAGTTGATCCCAACCTCTTGCAGCTTCTGGTGAATTGCAGAAAACATGGTTTTCTTCCTCTCAATCCCTCCTCTCAGCACTGGCAGGATAACCTATAGGTATGCACATTCGCCGGAATTAGTTGGTGGACCTAAAATTTACCACGGTATCCTTCACGAAGAGTACCTGGGCAGTGCCCTGGCGAAATCCAAAAATCCTTTTCTAACTGACAGGGGGCACTGCATCACTGGCACAGTCGCACCATCAGCAAATGATGCTGCCCACAGCCATGTGCTGCACACTAAGGAGGAAGAAGAAGCCTTGCTTAAACCTGCTAGTTACTTTTGTTGTGGTGTGACCAAAATCTGTTCATTTTCCAATCAAAGCTTTTTTGTGGCCTTCACAGCTCCATCTGTGCCTCCAACGCTCTATATACACCACCTGAAGAACTGACTGCCTGAAACTCCACTCTCATAGCTCGTCATACTTATACCTTTGTCTCCCTCACAATAGTGGCTGCACGATTCATAAGCATTCATTAAATTATAAACGTTGTGAGGTCGGCTGAAGTGGAATTGTTTTTGCCCGTCTTTCAAGAATCGGCCAGTCAGGTGTGACGTTCGACTGAAATTCTTATCACTTCCAAAAACCTCCTGTTTTAAAGTACTTGGAAATGCTAAACAAGGTGGTGTATAAGACACTGCACCAACGACGCTAAACCTCTGGAATTTTTTTAATACGACTTTTTTAAATCATTATTTTATTTCAATTGAATTTATGTACCTGAACACTGCATTGGGGAAGGTGTTCTACGAACTCTGTAGTTTCCTCTGTTCTTGCTGCAATCGTGTCGTCACCATGTTAGTTATTGATGTTTTTGTTTGTCACCTGCATGCATAAGGTCTGTCACCAGTTCAGTGCCGTCATTGAACCGGTGACCCACCTTGCGTGAGGCAACTCCTGCCATCCGCACACGTTAACGCGCTATCATATAGCACCTCCACACATTGACACACAATGACTGCTTTATACGTTCCTCGAGTTCCTCTTGTCTATTGGAATATTTTAGAGCACGTGCTGTCTGGTATACGTTACCATCCAACGCAGTGTAACCAAATCACTCCGATAACCCCACAATCATTCAAGCAAAGAAAGACCACGAAACTCTATATGAGCGCGAAGCACTTTTGCCACTATTAAAAATTCCTCTTTGGAGAGGAGAACCTCCTTACTCGCGTCATCCCAAACATGAAAGAGGAGCCATCTGGCAATCTGCGATGGCTTTCCAAGTCTTCGTGACGTTTCGTGTAACTTCGTCGTGCTCTCGAAGCACCACGGACGCCATATTTGCTGTAGTTGTGCGAGGACCTGGGGTCGAAGATTTCGAAATCCCTGAGAGGTGTTGGTGTCGTATTCGGACCACCCTGGGCCCTCCGAGCGATTCATCACCGCAAACGTCGCCATTTTTTTTTCTTTTTTTTTCTATCCTTCTGTCCGAAAATGTCACAGGTGTCATCTGAAAACGTATCATATCCCTTCATAAAAAAGTTATTGCTTTCATTTCCTATCTGCCATCTTTGTCTGCCTTTGAGCGCGCCGATGGACCTGGAAAGAGCACACATAGACGGAAGAACCCGAAAGAGCGCGCGATGACCCGTCCGACCCTCGGCCCTCGGACAGCATTGAACAAATCGCATTACTTTTAAATATTTCATCCTCACCTGCAGGCAAACTCGCCCTTCGAAGGTTCCAGCTCCTTCTGGAAACTTCGAAAGCTCGTGTGGATATTTGACGGTGGGAATCGATATTTTCCGGAGACAGTTGGACGTGAATCAATAAACTCGTTCTACTGGCATCATAAAGAAAATAATTCCCTTTTGGAGCGTTTGAGCAGCAATTAAGTGGAGAATGCGAGGGTTACACGGGTGTGTTTGCAGAAGTGCGCACCGACTTACCCCGGGGTGCACAGACACCGTTTATTTTTTCTGTCAGCACTTCTGCTCACACGAAGGGCGAGGGGGAAATGAACAAAATGAATTGTTAGTTTTGTTCCCACCGCGGCACTCGTCCGTGCGTGCATTCCTCCTCTCCTGTTCTGCGGCTGCGAGGCCGAGCTACACCTGGTGCCGGGTCACCTGATCTGGGGTCCCTCGTACGCCATCGGGTACGTGAGTATTTGCTGATTGGCCTGATGGTTCAAATATTTCAACTATTTCTGTAAATATAAATAGTAATTAAAAAAAAATCATATTGAGTCTTTCAACAAATGACTCCGCCGACTTGGCTTTTTGAAAGATTGCTTCTTTGGATTATGACGTCGTCGGTTTGAAAAACTGAGATTCCGGTTAAATAGCACTTGTGATTGACCTATTTGTTCAACTTTTTCAACTATTTCTGCATATTAAGATTTAAAATGTACAACATCATTCGACATATAAATCTGACGCCTTTTGAACGATTGCTTTTGTGGGTGATGACGTCATCAGTGATCAAAAGTGATTATTCTGGTTAAATTGTATTTGTCATTGACCTAAGTGTTCAAATATTTCGCCTATTTATGTGTCTTGTGTATATAAATAATAAACTCGCATAAAGACTTTCGAGACATATAAATCTGACGCCTTCAAATTCCTTTAGTGGATGATGACGTCATCAGTGTCCAAACCTAAAATTTATGTGAAATGGTATTGCTGATTGACGGAATTGTTCATGTATTTTACCTACTTCTGGGTATATAATGAATAAAGTCGTATATAGTCATCCAATACGTAAATCTGACACCTTCAAATTGCTTTCGTGGACGATGACGTCATCAGTATCCAAAACTGAAATCCAAGTGAAATGGCATTGCTCATTGGCCTAATTGTTCAAATATTTCACCTATTTCTGTGTATTTAAATAATAAACTGGTATAAAGTCATCCAAGATCATATGATGATGAGCTCTCTGACACCTTTAAATTGCTTTCGTGGATGATGACGTCACCAGTGTCCAAAACTGAAATTTAGGTGAAATGACATTGCTGATTCGTCGAAGTGTTCAACTATTTCACCTATGTCTGTGCATCTAAATAATAAAGTCATCCAAGATATATCAATCTGACGCCTTCAAATTGCCTTTGTGCATGATGACGTCATCAGTGTCCAAAACTGAAATCCAAGTGAAATGGTATTGCTGATTTGCCCAATTGCTCAAATATTTCATATATTTCTGTGTATATAAATAATAAATTCGTATAAAGTCATCCAATAAATAAATCTGACACCTTCAAATTGCTTTTGTGGATGATGACGTCATCAATATCCAAAACTGAAATTCAGGTGAAATGGCTTTGCTGATTGGCCGAATTGTTCAAATATTTCACATATTTATGTATGTATATATATTGTTTAAAGTGATCGAGAGGTAAATTTGATGCATTTTCAAAGATTACTTTTGTGGATGACGAACTCTCAGTGGTGCCTGTTTCACTTTAAGAGCAAGCTTCTGAGAATCCATCCGAGAATCGAAGCTTCTGAGAATCCATCCGAGAATCGAAGCTTCTGAGAATCCATCCGAGAATCCAAGCTTCTGAGAATCCATCCGAGAATCCAATCTTCTGAGAATCCATCCGAGAATCCAAGCTTCTGAGAATCCATCCGAGAATCCAAGCTTCTGAGAAACCATCCGAGAATCCAAGCTTCTGAGAATCCATCCGAGAATCCAAGCTTCTGAGAATCCATCCGAGAATCCAATCTTCTGAGAATCCATCCGAGAATCCAAGCTTCTGAGAATCCATCCGAGAATCCAAGCTTCTGAGAATCCATCCGAGAATCCAAGCTTCTGAGAATCCATCCGAGAATCGAAGCATTTGAGAATCCATCCGAGAATCGAAGCTTCTGAGAATCCATCCGAGAATCCAAGCTTCTGAGAATCCATCCGAGAATCCAATCTTCTGAGAATCCATCCGAGAATCCAAGCTTCTGAGAATCCATCCGAGAATCCAAGCTTCTGAGAAACCATCCGAGAATCCAAGCTTCTGAGAATCCATCCGAGAATCCAAGCTTCTGAGAATCCATCCGAGAATCCAATCTTCTGAGAATCCATCCGAGAATCCAAGCTTCTGAGAATCCATCCGAGAATCCAAGCTTCTGAGAATCCATCCGAGAATCCAAGCTTCTGAGAATCCATCCGAGAATCCAAGCTTCTGAGAAACCATCCGAGAATCCAAGCTTCTGAGAATCCATCCGAGAATCGAAGCTTCTGAGAATCCATCCGAGAATCGAAGCTTCTGAGAATCCATCCGAGAATCCAAGCTTCTGAGAATCCATCCGAGAATCGAAGCTTCTGAGAATCCATCCGAGAATCGAAGCTTCTGAGAATCCATCCGAGAATCGAAGCTTCTGAGAATCCATCCGAGAATCCAAGCTTCTGAGAATCCAAGCTTCTGAGAATGCATCCGAGAATCGAAGCTTCTGAGAATCCATCCGAGAATCCAAGCTTCTGAGAATCCATCCGAGAATCCAAGCTTCTGAGAATCCATCCGAGAATCGAAGCTTCTGAGAATCCATCCGAGAATCGAAGCTTCTGAGAATCCATCCGAGAATCCAAGCTTCTGAGAATCCAAGCTTCTGAGAATGCATCCGAGAATCGAAGCTTCTGAGAATCCATCCGAGAATCCAAGCTTCTGAGAATCCATCTGAGAATCCAAGCTTCTGAGATTCCATCCGAGAATCGAAGCTTTTGAGAATCCATCCGCGAATCGAAGCTTCTGAGAATCCATCCGAGAATTGAAGCTTCTGAGAATCCATCCAAGAATCGAAGCTTCTGAGAATCCATCCGCGAATCGAAGCTTCTGAGAATCCATCCGAGAATCGAAGCTTCTGAGAATC